>NC_083586.1:59284736-59499736 GCF_027579695.1 Neoarius graeffei
CATTTAGTCGGTAAACAGGAAGTCAATGTGCGATAGACCTGAAAACGGTATGCATGGTACAGAACCCCAAGCTGAAGCTTGGTACCAAATATCAAGCAGTTGTGATTTGTAGTTGCTCAGAAAGGTGTTCTGAAAATTTTGTAAATCCACGCTATATGTTTCGTAAACACATTTAGTCGGTAAACAGGAAGTCGATGTGCGACAGACCTGAAAACGGTATACATGGTATAGAACCCCAAGCTGAAGTTTAGTACCAAATATCAAGCAGTTGTGATTTGTAGTTGCTGAGAAAAACGTTATGAAAATTTTGCAAGTCCACGCTATACGTTTTGTAAACACATTCAGTCGGTAAACAGGAAGTCGATGTGCGACAGACCTGAAAACGGTATACATGGTACAGAACCCCAAGCTGAAGTTTAGTACCAAGTGGCTATGATTTGTGGTTGCTGCGAAAAAAGGTGTTTTGGACGGATGGAGATACGGACAGAGGTAAACCAGTATAACCCCCCTCGGAACTGGGATATAACAACGTACGGATATCCGCATACAGAAAACTAACTGTCTGATCGACCCTGTAGATAGAAAGACAGTTTAGATTAGAAACTGACAAGGGAAGAAAAAAAAAAAAGGCCTATTTTGTCATTGAAATTCATGGAGATGGGTGGAGCTACACATTATAATGCAGCCAGCCAGCAGGAGCACTAGACCAGTAGCTGCTTCACGTTTTAAATACATTATGCCATCAATGCTTTTACAGTCATTGCTACACTCCATCACTCATCTCTTATTCAAATTCCTGCTCCCTGAACCCTTATTTCTTTTCCGTTGCTCTTAGTAGGAGGGAGCTGATCGCTGAAAACTTGGCAAAGCAAGTCTCAATAATGTGGATGTGCTCTGTCTTCTATCACAGCATGGAGGCCAATGCTTCCCGTAACGCTGTTTATTTAAAAAAATAGAAAGAAAAAGGGGTGGGGGTAATATAATATAATTAATAAGTAACAGAAGTCTGTGTCAAATCTGTTCCAGAAATATCTGTCACAGAGCACGAGGACAGACGACAGCATCACAAACATACAGTATAATGCACCATACTATTTTACAACACGAGAGATATATAAAAGCATCTAAAACATTGTGTGTGTGTGTCTCACCGAGTCCTCAGGAGGTCTGTTGATCTTGGGCCATTCCACAGAGGGACCTTTCACCTGGAGAAATCTGTGGAACAGCTGCTTAAACCCCTCGAAATCTTTTCTGGAGATCTGACAGGAAAAAACAACACCAAGCACGCATACACACATTATTAGTTCATCGTTAGTGCTAGAAATTAAATCCGATCAAATACATCAGCTACATTTAACTTGAGGATGCTGGAAGTGGGATGAGCTCGGGTCTCTCGGATTCGCTCTCACACTGAAACGCTTACCAGCATGTCCTGCTAATTAAAACCGGCACCTTTGACTTTCAGGCTAATGGCTTCGATCTCGCATCATTGGACAAAAACGGCATAATTAAGCGATCGGTATCTCTCAGGAGACCAGACGCTTTAATTACAGCCCTTACCGCTGCTGGAGGAGCCACTGCAGGAACACTGGGTCAGAACTAAGCAGCGTGATAAAAAGCGTGTGTGGGTGGTGTATGGATTTGTGTGCGCCACCCACACGGATCTCTAAGCACGTTCGGTTTGTTCATATACAGAACACTACTCAATTTTTTTTTTTTTAAATCATGGTTTATTATATTCCATCAGAGGAGGCTCATTAAAAATAAAACACCAGGCAGGAAATGTGTCTGAACAGAGAGAGCGAGCTATTACGCTCTACACGTGTACGTCTCCTCATCCTAGTGAGAGAAAGCCATCCAGCAGATGAAAGCTGGTTGAGGGCTGTCAATCAAGTGTGCTCATTAAAATACCAGGCCACGCCCACTCCAACAGTCCTCAGCTCAGTCTGATCAGCAATGAAAATAGTGGGTTTTGTTTAATGCATTTTTTTTATATTAAAAACACAGGTTGGTGCCAATTACAGTTCTTACTATTTTCCACCACATTCCCAGGAAGCTGTAGATGGATAGATAGATAAATAAATAAATAAAAAAGGGGTTTGAAATAGGGCTGGGCAATGAGATTATATTATATAAAAACTGATATGATAAATTGCTGCAATACAACTCATTTGTCTTTTTTTTAATAGCAACTACAAAATCCGATTATAAGCAGCTGATTTGATTTAAATAATCGCCTAAAAAGTTCACACTGAACCTTTTGAATTGTAATATGCATTTTTTAATTTAAATTTTTTATAATTTTTTTCGATACATGTAGTGATGGAGAATTAAAGGTGGGGTATGAGATTTTTCTCAGGAGTATTTTTTACCATATTGCTTGAAAAGCTCCTCACACCCATGTTGCAAGCAGTACAATAGAAGGTTTGACCCAAAAACGAAATATTTTAATCCAGTCTACAGTGTAAAAGGAAAAACGCCATCCAATCATATCGAGGTACCACCTCAAAATGATTGGATACTGACATGTCAATCAGACTGAAGCCCGCGAGCAGCCCGGCCCTTCTGTGTGTGAGAGCGAGCAGTGTGTCACACAGAGCGCAGGATTTTCTCAGTGTGCTCCCTCCAAACAACAGGGATTTACACGAAAGCGGAAGGAGATATTCACAAAATTCTTTCACACTGAGTGCCACAAGGCTCTCCTGAACACACTGATGTAATTTTTTTGTCTGTAGTGTAAAAAATGAGGTCATTAGAGCGAGTTAAAAACGAGTGACTTTTCTGCCAAGTTTATAATGGCAGTCTATGGGGCAGCGCGCCTGTCCTCTCCTCACTTTCAGGCTTCTCATTCAAAAACTGCAAGTCCTATCGTGTAGGTAGACACATTGGGTGAATCAGGACAAGTGTGGCTACTACTTTTGAGAAAATTATCTGTGTGGAGTGAAAATTGGGGCTGAAAACACAGTTTAAATGAGAAAGTTTGAGCTATTTTTCCAAGCTCTCTACACTCTGCTCCACTGGTGTGTAACGCAATAGACACCCATCATAAAGGCTGATTTTCTCAGGCTTTATAAGGGGGAGGAAGGGTGGAGACGCGGGGGGTGGGAGCATGGCGAGGGCGGGCGTGTTTCTTTTCAAAATATGGCTTGCGGGAACCGTTATTCCAAAATCTCATACCCCACCTTTAAATGACAAAAAGGTTAAAAGTCACTGCGGATATTGACACATTCTATCCACATTCACCGGACATGAGTAATCAATTGCACGCTCTGATTGGCTACTCTACTACTAGGATATCAGCTCATATACCATGAGTAGAGAAAAACAAAATGGCGGAGCGTGTTACTGAACCAACCAAGGACGAAATAAAAACTCTACTCGAAAAAAAAACCAAAGACACCAAAAATACAAAAGCAACAAAATATGGAATAAAAGCATACTGGCAGTCAATGAAAAAGTCCAGGTCAATAATTCAACATATTATGCAATACGGAGTTGGGGAAATGTTTGTTTTGAGATGTTTCTATTGAATAGCGTGCACAGAAGTCATTAATGAGTTCTCCTCAATCCAAACATTTTTCAATAGTCTTCAGGGAGTGGTCTTTAGGAATCAGCTCAAAGTGCTGTTTTGGAGAAAAACAAAAATTTGTACACGGTTGAAAGGATGGGTTGGATAGCCTTTATTAAGGCCATGAAAAAGCCGACTTTTGTATTCCTTATGTCCAAGATGCCACGGTTAAATCCAGATGACAGATGGCGGGCCCTCGGCATGGTGCAAGCCGGCCTAAGTTTTTCAGAAGTTGGGCGTCGATTGAATGTCCAAACCCTGCCATGGCCTGCGTATTCACCTGATCTCAATCCCATTGAGCATTTATGGGATCACCTTGGTGTTCAGATCCAGAACCGTGTTCCTCGTCCCATGAACAGAGGTCAACTGATCCAGGCTCTTCAAGAGGAGTGGCAGGCCATTCCACAAGACAGGATTCGCCGTTTGATACGCAGTATGCATCGCAGACTGACGGCTTGTATTGCTGTTGGTGGGGACAATACTCGGTACTGAAGCTGCAACTTTCCAATTACAGGGTATCCATTTTGTTCGGACTGTACATTATCAAAGCTCACAACAATTGCGATTTTTTGTTTATTCATCTCGAGTTAAATGTCAGTATATTGATCTGTAAGCTTCTAGTACATGATTTCATAGCTTATGAATAAAATTATTTTCATAAATGTCACCTGGACATTTTCATTGACTGTCAGTGTATTTGATGGTAAAAACACATCTTTTTTTTTTTCAAGAATTATCATCGCATTTTTCATAAATTGTTCCGGTCATTTTGTCGCCGGTTTGTGTACATTCTAAGCGGAAATTATTTTGTCCGACATTTTGTATAAAAAGTTTTCATTTATCGAATTTGCAAAAAATAAAAATGCTCCGTTTCTCAAAAAACAGTGAATGTGGATAGAATAACAGTTATTCCACTCAATCTCGTCGTACATAGATTATAGATGACTTGCTGCTACGTGCCTCATTGGCTATCAGCTGATGTACGACTTGATTTCATGGAATAACTTAAATATAAGGTTCTGAGCAGAAGGGGGTAGTGAGGGAGGGTATAATAACAGTGTACTTGTGTGTTTATTTAGGTAGGACATCATTTGTTATATTTCTTTGTATTTTTTTTTCTATTTTTCGCTCTTCATAATGAAAATATCACACACCATATCTGAAAAATGTCAATTATTGTGATTTCCTAACTGCCCACTTAGATTTAACCAGGAGGGGAAAATAAAGCAAACAAACGGAGAGATAACCCTGTTCTGAATTCAAGCAATCAGTTTTGTCTCTCCAATGCATGCTTTGTGACAGTTCCTCTTGTTTATCCTCGCAACAAAAATCACGAGTTCCTGCCTTCCTTCCCGGCTTCTTTTCCTGTCCTCTGTCAAATAACTGCTACCGCCTTCATTTCATAACCTGTTCTTTACTCTATAAATCCAGTCTGTTAATTTCGGACCATGGTGTAAAGCCACGCACTGTGAGAAATGTAAAAGACTGGATTTTGTAAGAAGATGGAAGAGAGGTTTAAGTGACTAAAGCCGTACCTCAGCTTCTGCACCCTTTACAGTGGAGAGCAGCTTCTCGAGCTCCTTGTGCATGGACTTTTCATGCTGCTGCCTGAGCTTCTCCTGAAACTCCGTCATCGCACCGTTGAGGCCGCCTCGACTCAGTTCTACACACACACACGGAAAAGGAATTAAAATCAAAAGATCCACATCTATGGAAATTCTGTACTGTACTTCCATAATCAAGCCTGAGCTTTGCCAACAAAATCACACATCTCCCAGCCTTCATGTGAAGCAATTAGGGGTCCAAGCATTGAAGATGCAGAATGAAGTTTATTGCCAAGTACATTCACACATACAGTGGTGCTTGAAAGTTTGCGAACCCTTTCACACAAGTCCTAAAAGTAGATAAAGAGAACCCAGTTAAACAAATAAAACAAAAATATCATACTCTGTCATTTATTTATTGAGGAAAATGATCCAATATTACATATCTGCAGGGTTTTTTTCTAGAAAAATTTAGTATGAGGGCGCTCACCATGGCGAGGGAGCAAAGCGGGATGGTGCCGGTTGTCCCCCCCCCCCCTCCGCCGTGCGAAGCCTTTGAAAAACTGAGGCTACAATGGGACATTCTGAGGCCATCTGAGAGGGAAATTGTAACAAATTGTCTGTCAACATTGAAGAAGAAAGAAGTAATCATCTTCTGCTCCGGACAGTCTTTGGCTTTCTTCCGCTTCGTGCCGCGGGATGACAGATTTAAATGCCCAAGTGTCAACAAAAACAACTCGCGAACTACTTGTCAAAAGCTCCCGCGCCGGTGGGTGAAAGGTCATTCAGTCTCGAGAAATCTCGCTCTACAAGTCAGCTGACCTTGTATGTAACCCATGTCAAATCTCGCGAGAGCAGCCGCGACAAGTAAACAACATGGCGCCTCAGTCTGGAAAACGCCAATTCGGATCGTTTTTGCACCGTCTGGCGGTGTATCTACTATAACTGGAATATTTTTGGAGTAATTATAACGTATTTGATGATCAGACACATTGTCACGTGGTGTTGCTGGGATGTTTTCATGGAGAAAAGATCGTTTTGAGAGATTGCATGTTGTGCAGTAGCATACAAGTGCATGGCCCAAGTGTGACTTGGGGTTCAGTCGGCATTTCGGTAAGAGGGCGCAGCGCCCCTGTTCCCCGGTTTAGACGAAAGCCTGATATCTGTGAGTGGCAAACGTATGTGAACCTCTAGGATTAGCAGTTAATTTGAAGGTGAAATTAGAGTCAGGTGTTTTCAATCAATGGGATGACAATCAGGTGTGAGCGGGCACCCTGTTTTATTTAAAGAACAGGGATCTATCAAAGTCTGATCTTCACAACACATGTTTGTGGAAGTGTATCATGGCACAAACAAAGGAGATTTCTGAGGACCTCAGAAAAAGCGCTGTTGATGCTCATCAGGCTGGAAAAGGTTACAAAACCATCTCTAAAGAGTTTGGACTCCACCAATCCACAGTCAGACAGATCTGGGCCAGGACGGCTTGCCATCATTGATAGAACAATGAATTCTGAATTATACCAGCGAATTCTAAAGGAAAATGTCAGGACATCTGTCCATGAACTGAATCTCAAGAGAAGGTGGGTCATGCAGCAAGACAACAATCCTAAGCACACAAGTCGTTCTACCAAAGAATGGTTAAAGAAGAATAAAGTTAATGTTTTGGAATGGCCAAGTCAAAGTCCTGACCTTAATCCAATCGAAATTTTGTGGAAGGACCTGAAGCGAGCAGTTCATGTGAGGAAACCCACCAACATCCCAGAGTTGAAGCTGTTCTGTACGGAGGAACAGGCTAAAATTCCTCCAAGCCGGTGTGCAGGACTGATCAACAGTTACCGCAAACGTTTAGTTGCAGTTATTGCTGCACAAGGGGGTCACACCAGATACTGAAAGCAAAGGTTCACATACTTTTGCCACTCACAGATATGAAACACTGGATCATTTTCCTCAATAAATAAAAAACCAAGTATAATATTTTTGTCTCATTTGTTTAACTGGGTTCTCTTTATCTACTTTTAAGACTTGTGTGAAAATCTGATGATGTTTTAGGTCACATTTATGCAGAAATATAGAAAATTCTAAAGGGTTCACAAACTTTCAAGCACCACTGTACAAGGAATTTGCTTTGGTGATTGAACAGTTAAAATAGAAGAATTTAGCAAGAGACACAGTAAATTTTGAAACAACTTGAAAAGGAAGCTGGAAAAGCGGGTTTACACTGCAATGCCAAGAAAACAGAAATCCGAGCCTTCAACCAAGAAACTCCTGTTGTTGTTGTCATCGTCGTCAAGTCAAAAGATGGCACCACTTTGAAAGTAATGGAGAACTTCAAATATCTCGGCACCTGGACAGAAAGTTCGAGCAAGGACACATTAGTTAGGAAGGCACTAGCCTGGAGTGCTTGGCACAAGCTCAGGAAAGTATGGTCATCGTCACTCAGCAACAAACTCAAGATAAGACTGTTTCTTGCCACAGTAGAAACTGTACTCCTTCATGGTGCAGAGACTTGGACCATCACCAAGTTGCTGAAAAAGCAGTTAGATGGCGGTTACACAAGAATGCTCAGGATGGCCTTAAATGTATCGTGAAGTCAACATATGCCCAACCAACAACTTTACAGAACTCACCCAGCAGTAACCAAAAAAAAAAAAAGACAACAATGAAGCATGAGACTGGCAGGACATTGTTCGCATCATACTGACGAAGTTGCAAACAAACTTGTTCTCTGGACACCTTCTGATGGAAGGCCAAGTCGTGGAAGAAGGAAAACCACCGATCTTGACAACCTTCTGAACAACACTGGGTCATGGAAGATCGTGCTGAATGGAAAAGACGTGTGGACATCGTATTAGAGCGTCAACGAAGACGACCAAGTGGAGCGGACAAAAAGTAGCTATCTACATAGAATAAAAATAGAAGAATCTGAAATATACAAATTGGAAAAGTGGACATATTTAAGGGGTATGTGCATGTAGTCTGGCTAACGCAACTTCAAAGCTCTGCGAGCATTTGGTCTGGCAAAGATATTAAGCCCAACCGTTTCCCAAAGCGCGTGGTTGACCCGCCTCCCTGAAATGCCTCAGTTTGCTACTGGTCGAAGCCAGAAAAGGCTGTGACGAAGCTTAAACCAATCACATCACTCTTTCCTCTGACGCAACGGAAACTGCTTGAGTAACAGGAAGAAGATAAATACCTCCAGGGCTGCTCTTTGCTCCATTTTCAATGAGAACTTCCCGTTGAATGCTTTCAATACAGCATCTACCGCTGTGTCAAAGGGCTTGCCGCTGCTCCATGTTCGTAATGTTTCTAGTGAATGAAGCGCTTCCGGCACAGATTCTGTAAACAATCTATGGCTTCCGGTCGCAGTTCTACTACGTCACTGCCTTGAACACGTCTCTACCCAGGGCCGTTGGAGATGCTCAAAGTTGATTGGCTCCCGATTTTTCGGGAGCTTGGAAGAGCTGGAGATAGCTTGCCTGGCCAGACTAAGCTCGCAACAGGCCCTCGTGTTGCGTCACGCTTAGGATGGGCGGGCCCAGGCTAATGTGCATGAGTTGTTGGAGTCCAAGCTGTACAGTATGCCCAGAATGTACAAAAATAGGTCACATGATGACAATGAAGAGACATAATGTGAGAATGTGTCATGGGTTAAATCAATAACCAAACTGTACAGTGTGAGCTGGAATGTGCAATAAAGGTTCACAGAATGAAGATGCATCAATGACATGACGTTGAAACGTGCAAAATCGCAGTTCAGAGACGAAGTGCATTAATGTTACAGATTGGAAGTGTGAATTTAGAGTCCGTGGGGTCTCTGACCTTAGTGATGATGCAGCTATAGTGGGGGGAAAAAGCTGGCCTTATGGCGTGAGATTTTGGTTCTAATGGACAGCAACTTTCTACCAGAGGGGAGTGGTTCGAAAAGTTTGTGTTCAGGGTGAGAGGGTTCGACCACAATCTTTTCTGCTCTCCTCAGGGTCCTGGACTTGTACAGATCCTAAAGAGACAGAAGGTTGCACTCGATCGTCCTCTCAGCAGAGAGGATGATGTGCTACAGCAGGGGTGGGCAATTATTTTTTCCATGGGGCCACATGAGAAACAGAAAATTTTGTGGAGGGCCGGACCAAAAGGCTGAACTAAATTCTGCATAATATTAATTGTATTTCTTTATATAAAGCAATAAATAACATTGTTTTTACAAGCTGCTAAGACTGGTAAGAGGATGGAAAAAACCAGGTTGCCTTACAAAAAAATTTAATTTATTCAGTCAAATTTCCCAAAACAATGGTTAACAAAATGTGAACGTTTGTACTTTTTTTTTTTTTTTTTTTTCAGGTCACATTCACCCCAAAACACAATAAAGACATCACAATATTGTCTTTCTACTCCAAATATCAAGCAAGATACATCATATAATAACGATGCCCACATTTGTAGTTTAATCACCTCATTTGATGTTTTTCAGTTTTTTATTTGTTCAGTGAGAGAAATCTAGTCTCTGTTGGTCTTTAACGAGTGCATCAGAGTCAGGTTGAATGTCTGAGGTGGAGATGCGAAGCACAGCTGACAGATGATCAGTCGATTCGGTGGAGGAATCAGATCTACAGATCGGCTCGGGCTCCGGCGCCTGCTGGTGACGTCACGCTATGGGATTGGCTGAACCGTTTGAAGGATGACGTACAAGTTTGTGGTTGGTCTGGACAAATTACGGAAGTAGTTATCGCGGGATTAGGTTTCGTGGGATTTCATGTCATGTTCATGTCGCGCGCATTGCGTTTTTGTTGAACACAACTTCAAAATAAAAGCAATGCACATTCAGTCCATGCATGAGGTAAAATTAGAAAATGTTTATTTTGTAATTTCTAATTAACCTTACGCAGGCCGGTCAGAATGAACCAAAGGGCCGGATGCGGCCCGCGGGCCGTAAAAAGCCCAGGTCTGTGCTACAGTCTGCCCTCGTCCCTGGCAGTGGCAGCAGCGTACCAGAGAGTGATGGAGGAGGTGAGGATGGACTCGATGATGGTGGTGCAAAAGTCCACCATCATCGTCTTTGGCAGATCAAACTTCAACTGTTGCAGGAAGAACATTCTCTGCTGTGCTTTCTTGGTGAGAGAGTAGGTATTAGTCCCCCACTTAAGGTCCTGGGTGATTATAGTGCCCAGGAAGCAGAAATACTCCACAGAGATTACTGGGGAGTCAAACAGGGTGATGAGGGAGGGTGGGGCAGAGCTCCTCCTGAAGTCTACAATCATCTCCACTATCTTTAGCGCATTAAGCTCCAAATTGTTCTCCCTGCAACAGGACACCAGATGGTCAATCTCCCACCTGTAGGCAGACTCCTCCTCATCAGAGAGGAGTCCAATTGAGGGTGGTGTTGTCTGTGAACTTTAGAAGCTTGACAGACTGATGACTGGGAGGTACAACTGTTAGTGTATAGGGAGAAGAGCAGATGAGAAAGGGCACGGGATCCGGTGCTGATGGCTCAGGAGTCGGAGATGCATTTGCCCAGCTTCATGTGCTAGTAAGTCAGTGATCCACCTGCAGGTGATGTCAGGCATGCTCAGCTGGGAGAGCCTGTCCTGCAGAAGAACCGGGATGATGGTGTTGAAGGCAGAACTGAAATCCACAAACAGTATCCTAGCATAGGTTCCTGGGAAGTCCAGGTGCTGGAGGATGAAGTGAAGAACCATGTTGACAGCATCATCTGCAAATCTGTTGGGTCTGTAGGCAAACTGCATGGGGTCCAGAGCGGGTCAGTGATGGCTTTAAGGTGGTAAAGTACAAGGCGCTCGAAGGATTTCATAACCACAGAATTCAGGGCGATGGGTCTGTAGCAGAGATGGAAATTAACCACCCGCGGGTAAACGTGTGTACTGGCGAGGAAATTTTGTTAATGTACCCGCCACTGTGTCGGGTAAACAATAGACGAACCTATTGTACGACTTATCAATGATAGTATTAACTCAGAGTAAGCATGTAGCCTTAACGCTCGCTTAGCTAATAATGTTTGTCATTGAGTGATGACAACGTGACTTCACGCAGCTGATTGATAGTACTCAAGTATATCCCAGGCCCTATATGTGCTAGTCAGAGTATCACTGTCCTACTCCACAGTGGGCCTTAGAAGCACAGGCTACCCAACTACATAGGGTCACTATAAAGGCTACAAATGCATACATATATTTGACTCAACTTCATCTCATCTCATTATCTCTAGCCGCTTTATCCTGTTCTACAGGGTCGCGGGCAAGCTAGAGCCTATCCCAGCTGACTACGGGCGAAAGGCGGGGTACACCCTGGACAAGTCGCCAGGTCATCACAGGGCTGACACATAGACACACACATTCACACCTACGCTCAATTTAGAGTCACCAGTTAACCTAACCTGCATGTCTTTGGACTGTGGGGGAAACCGGAGCACCCGGAGGAAACCCACGCGGACACGGGGAGAACATGCAAACTCCGCGCAGAAAGGCCCTCGCCGACCACGGGGCTCAAACCCGGACCTTCTTGCTGTGAGGCGACAGCACTAACCACTACACCACCGTGCCACCCTATTTGACTTAATATTGACAGCAAATTATAGTGATCATTAAATAAATCAGCGAAGCAAATAATGTATTTGATGTATTTTGTTTTACACTGTGACTGGGGATTGTGGGATATACAGTGGGGCAAAAAAGTATTTAGTCAGCCACCAATTGTGCAAGTTCTCCCACTTAAAAAGAGGAGAGAGGCCTGTAATTTTCATCATAGGTATACCTCAACTATGAGAGATAGAATGGGGGGAAAGAATCCAGGAAATCACATTGTAGGATTTTTAATGAATTAATTGGTCAATTCCTCGGTAAAATAAGTATTTGGTCACCTACAAACAAGCAAGATTTCTGGCTCTCACAGACCTGTAACAACTTCTTTAAGAGGCTCCTCTGTCCTCCACTCGTTACCTGTATTAATGGCACCTGTTTGAACTCGTTATAAGTATAAAAGACACCTGTCCACAACCTCAAACAGTCAAACTCCACTATGGCCAAGACCAAAGAGCTGTCAAAGGACACCAGAAACAAAATTGTAGACCTGCACCAGGCTGGGAAGACTGAATCTGCAATAGGTAAGCAGCTTGATGTGAAGAAATCAACTGTGGGAGCAATTATTAGAAAATGGAAGACATACAAGACCACTGATAATCTCCCTCGATCTGGGGCTCCACGCAAGATCTCACCCCGTGGGGTCAAAATAATCACAAGAACGGTGAGCAAAAATCCCAGAACCACACGGGGGACCTAGTGAATGACCTGCAGAGAGCTGGGACCAAAGTAACAAAGGCTACCATCAGTAACACTACGCCGCCAGGGACTCAAATCCTGCAGTGCCAGACGTGTCCCCCTGCTTAAGCCAGTACATGTCCAGGCCCGTCTGAAGTTTGCTAGAGAGCATTTGGATGATCCAGAAGAGGATTGGGAGAATGTCATATGGTCAGATGAAACCAAAATAGAACTTTTTGGTAAAAACTCAACTTGTCGTGTTTGGAGGAGAAAGAATGCTGAGTTGCATCCAAAGAACACCATACCTACTGTGAAGCATGGGGGTGGAAACATCATGCTTTGGGGCTGTTTTTCTGCAAAGGGACCAGGACGACTGATCTGTGTAAAGGAAAGAATGAATGGGGCCATGTATCATGAGATTGAGTGAAAACCTCCTTCCATCAGCAAGGGCATTGAAGATGAAACATGGCTGGGTCTTTCAGCATGACAATGATCCCAAACACACTGCCCTGACAACGAAGGAGTGGCTTCGTAAGAAGCATTTCAAGGTCCTGGAGTGGCCTAGCCAGTCTCCAGATCTCAACCTCATAGAAAATCTTTGGAGGGAGTTGAAAGTCCGTGTTGCCCAGCGACAGCCCCAAAACATCACTGCTCTAGAGGAGATCTGCATGGAGGAATGGGCCAAAATACCAGCAACAGTGTGTGAAAACCTTGTGAAGACTTACAGAAAATGTTTGACCTCTGTCATTGCCAACAAAGGGTATATAACAATATATTGAGATGAACTTTTGTTATTGACCAAATACTTATTTTCTACCATAATTTGCAAATAAATTCTTTAAAAATCAGACAATGTGATTTTCTGGATTTTTTTTTTCTCATTCTGTCTCTCATAGTTGAGGTATACCTATGATGAAAATTACAGGCCTCTCTCATCTTTTTAAGTGGGAGAACTTGCACAATTGGTGACTGACTAAATACTTTTTTGCCCCACTGTAGTAGTGAACATGTGTATTACATGCAAAACGGTAAACACCACACTAGCCCCAGGAGCTCAATGGAGCGTCTCTCTGGACTTGTCATAGGCCTACTGTTGACTGAGAATGCCGTGCGCATAAATTGGATCTTCTGGATTTGATCAACAACTTTGCAAAGTCGGAAAAATACAGTAACCTATGAGTTCGTTATGGTGCGCCGACACTAGTGTTTTTGTCCTCCGTTTATGATGCGGCATTTGTTCATCGGATTTGTCTACCATGTCTCCAACACTGGACAAGGAATTCAAACTGCAGCCTCACAACTACACAATGAAGGTAAGAAACTAGATAGAACTCGACGCCAACGGTGTCGATGGGGATGCCTCCGCCTGGTAGACTACACGCCTTATAAAGTTGTGATTTGGGGATGGACATTTGACCTCACAGTAATCTTGACCTTTTAACCTCAAAATCTAATCAGTTCATGTTTGTCCCAAAGTGCACAAACGGTGAAAGTTTGGTGAAATTCCTTTCATTAGCCTTGGAGATATCGTGTTCACAAGGTTTCGGGACGCACGGACGGACGGGCAACCCGAAAACATAATGCCTCCTGCACCTTAAGGTGGCGGAGGCATAAAAACCTAGCTAACATTAATATAGACTATAATGGCAGGTAGATTACAGGATAGTGTAGGCTTCGAATGTGTACGGTGAGAGAGCGTGAGAGCAGGCTGCGCGAAAGAAAGGTAGCGGGCAGCAGATGTGAAATCAATTGTCAGTCAGAAAGAAAATGGGTAAACGTGTGGAAAAATGTGCCATTTTACATCAGGAGTGAAAAGGAGAGCTGAGGGGAGTGTACAGCAGGAGCAGAGCGATATAGTGTACAGGCCAAGAAGCGATACTTTAATGAGAGATGGCGAACAGCGGCTGATGGGGAGCGCAGACAGTGGCTTGTCTATGAGGAGGGGATGATGTTCTGCTCGGTGTGTCGACAATACGCATCAGAGACCCAGAGATTGAACGGCTTTATTGTTGGAACAAAAAACCTTAAACTAGAGGCCGTGAAAGACCACGAATCGTCAAAGTACCATATCCACAATGCCAAAATTGCTAACGGGAAATCGGCACCGGAAGAGAGCCAAGCCATGAAAACGCTCAATAGCCTAAAGGTAGCACAGCTGGAAAAAATGGCCTTGTTATTCCGCAATGCCCACGCCATAGCAAAGAAAAAAAAAAAAAAAAACATTCAAAGATTATGAATGGCAGTGCATGCAAGCGTTTGTTTACTCCATTGGTCAGTCAGTGTCTTATTAGCTAACTAAATGAGTTGCTAGCTATGCTATAGCAAAGAGTATCTTTGGCTATAGTAAGTTATTCAAGTTCTCATTTGGCATCTGTTTGAGACTTCAAGCTAGACTGTAAATGTTCAGGGCACAGCAGTTGTTTATACATGACGCTGTCAGAGAGAGTTTCCAGCTGCCCTGTAGCCCAGACCACTTCTAATGTTAAAACAAGATCTGAGGGGAAATTGATGCCCAACAGCTGAACTATCCCTAGACTAGCACTAGCTGCTACAAGCAGACATGGTTCTAGAACAGTAATTGGCGGCCACCGAGGTTAGAGCGTGTGAGACGGGATGCTCTATCACTAACAGAGAGAAACATTTTTTCCCCCCTCGCTGAAGGCGCTTATCGCTCTGAACGGTGGAGCTGATGGGATTTAATAATAATCTATATTCTTTTGATCCCGTGAGGGAAATTTAGTCTCTGCATTTAAATGTGCCCTTCCACCAAAAAACGTTTAATACTGGCTCTTTTTGAAATACCATAGTTCACTCCGAGTTGCATATGCATGCTGCATGTGAAAATGTAATTCTACTCCTATTCCCTGTATTAACTTATGAAAGAAAATAGTCGGAAAAACAAGCGAATCTGAAAAAGCCCTACGTACTTATGTCACTTCGAAAATTAGCATTCATGGCCTCGCCCACCTTGGCTTGCGACCACCCACGGGAAGAAAGTTCTGATTTAAGCACGAGGAGAGATAGAGCCCATCTCGTCAGTAGCTAACGAAGAGGACCTAACAGCAAGTTGAAAACATGTCTGAACAAGTTCGTGTCCGTGTTATTTGTGGCAGTAACATCAACATTGCATGTTTGGGGAAGCTGGGACCTCCCCTGCACGAGTTACGAGCGTTCAAAAAGTCAGGCTGGAGCTAACGACAGAAATGAAACCTGAGCGGAGCGGCTCGCCTCGGGCCGAATTACGTCCCGAGGTGCAGGGCTAGCCCGCCCTGGCAGCGCTGGTTCGTTGGGGAGAGGGCAGGAGGTCTCTGGCTGCCAAGTTTGGGGAGGCTGGGACCTCCTCTGCCCAAGTTATGAGCGTCAAAGTCGGGCTGGAGCTGCTGACAGAAACGAAACCTAAGCGGAGCAACCTTGCAAGAGAGAAGAGCTCAAGAAGAAATGGTTGGAGTTGATCTTTGGAACACCACCAGCGAAGTATAATGCAGCGTTAGTACTGTGTTCTGATCATTTCAACCACAGTGACTTTTCAAACTTCGGTGCCTTCAGTAGTGGTTTTGCTTCGAGGTTGTTTTTAATCCCTGGATCTGTCGACCACAAGCTGTAAGTAAAACATGAACTTTTTGTTCGAAGGTTTTTGTTACAAAATAGCATGTTCATATTCTCCACGTTAGCATGCATGACATGGTCACAAGCTGAGTTTTTTCCACTTTTCGGCGGATTTCCGCTTTTTCTGAGTAAAAAAACCGACCTTTTTATATTATGCCAAATCCGTTGAGAATTTTTTTTTATTAATTTCGGGGGGTTGGGGTATATTCCTTCATGCTGTTCAAACTTAACTCCAACGATGTTTACACATTATTTGTAAGTCGCCATCTTTAGTCTCGTTTAAATCTCGTTGAATGTGGTGTAAAATTCGTGTTATCTACATTGTTATTGGTCAAAACATCGATGTCGAGACCATAATAGCCAATCAAAACAGTTTTTACAAAGACACCCACATCCACTTGTTCTGACCCACTGGAGGTAGCATCACAGTGCTGTTAGCCAATCAGAGGTAACACGTTTACATGTCATGAATATTAATGAGTAAGAGCCGAAATCCTGTCGTTCTCCCGCCACCCACCTAGAACAGCCTGAAACAGGAGAACCACAGCATTTTTTTCACCAAAACCGGCTCACAGGGCATTCATTCATACTAGAGACCACCGCACAATTAATGAAAAAAAAAAAAACAATGCAATGAGACCTTTAAATTGGAATTAGTGAAATATACAGCACACTCATGGGCACTTAAGCCATGGTCTACTGGTCGGGAATCGAACCGGCAACCCTTCGGTGGCTAGCCCGAAGCCCTAACCAGTAGGCCACAGCTGCTTCAAGTTTTAAAATTTGGCGCTGCCAGCATTTAAAAAAACAAAAAAAAACAAACACACAACACACGCATTTGGTGGACACGGGCCCTAACCAAATTTGACTATATTAGCTACTATATTGGCTAAGAGATGGCTTTGTCGATACAAACAGCAGACAGGCTTTCTGTCAAAAACTATGCCAAATGTACGTTTTAGGCTACATTATTCTGGATAACAATGCAAGATATTCACTAGCATCTGTAGCAAATTGTCTCATTCATTATTCCTTATTGTGTTTCTAGGTTAGACAAGAAAAATGGCGTAAACACAGGCAACACCTATATCAACAGAAAGCAAGCCAGAGTGTTTAATAAACACATAGCTGCAGTAGAGAGGGCGACCCTACAGTCCAAGGTGACAGAGGCCAAATTTCTGTCAGTCTTGTCAGATGGGTCAACAGACTCAGCTGTCCTGGAGCAGGAGATTGTGTATACACGGTTCTGTAATGAAGGGAAGGTTGAGGTCCACTTTGCTGGCATCCAGAATGTGGAGAAGGCGCATGGAGAGGGTATACACCAAGCCATAGATGCTATGGTGCAGAGGGTCAGTGAGGAGTGGCAGACAAAGTTGGTGGCCTGTTGTACTGATGGAGCCTCTGTAATGACAGGGGCACACAAGGGAGTTGTAGCCAGGCTGAGGGGGACCAATAAACAAGTCCTTGGGATGCACTGTATGGCCCATCGGCTAGAGCTAGCTTTCAAGGACGCTGTCCAGAAGTGTGCTTTGGCCAGACGACTTGATCGTTTGTCAGGCCTCAATAAATTTTATCATAAAGTGCACAAATTAGGGCCAACCTTAAGCGTTGCTTCTCAATGATGGGCCAGACACCCCTCATACCCACCAGGGTTGGTGGCACCAGGTGGGTTTCCCACCTCCTCAGGGCTGTGGATCAGTACCTTAGAGGCTACAATGGAGTAATAAGTCACCTAGAGGAGGTAGGGTAAATTAGACTGTAGAGCAGATTCTTAAAAAAACAGACCAGGTATCTGTGATGCATAGGCCCAGTGAAATGTAATGACTAACTACTTTCTTTCCAAAGCTCAGTGAACTAAAACTCCTGCTTGACTTAATTTTCTGCATAGGTCAAGTTATCCAATGTGGGAGGTGTAAAAGCAACACAACGGAACAAAGCGCGTGGCTACTTAAAAACCTGCCGGGACCCAGTAGCTCTCATGTTCTGCAACTTCATGCATGATTGCCTGACTCAACTCAGTAGCCTCTCCAAGACAGTTCAAGCATCAGATATCACAGTAGCTGAAGTCCACAACTGCCTGGCCACCCCCCAGACTATACTCACAAAATATAAAGCCAGGTAAGTAGGATAACATCCAAGAAATAACTGAAAGTGTGTCTGTTATTATGTATTTACTAAATATCTTGCCTAATATGACCTCTGTGCCACAGGTCTGGCCCCAAGCTGAAGGCTTACGTGGACCAGCACGAGAGTGATTACAACACTGTAAACCGTGTCATGAGGGCAAAGTCATTGCTACTGGACGAGCTCTGCTAGAGTCTCCAAACAAGATTTTCTGATATGAGCACGAGCATCCTCCAGGCTACTAAATTGGTTAATCTAAAGAGTTGGCCCGATGCAGAGAATTCTGAAGGTATGGAGAGAATTACAAAATATACTTTATTCAGAGATTCTTGAAAGCATATCACTTAGTACAAAGTAATCAGTATTCTATGTCTATTCTATCTGTTTCTCCAGAATTTGGTGAATCCGAAGTGGAGGTATTGACGCGTCACTTCCAAGATGTCCTCACATCCTCCGGGGTTGCCGTTGACCATATCCCTGACCAGTGGGCTGTGCTGAAGACACACCTCTATGAGACGGGAGAGTTTTGGCACAAGACCTGGCCAGAGATCAACAGAACTTTGAAACACCGGTGTCCTGGACATGCTGAGTTTGATTGATCTCATTCTCACTCTACCAGCATCGACAGCAGACTATGAAAGAGGGTTCAGTCAGATGAAGACTGACTGGAGGTCCCGACTTACAACATCTAGTCTCTGCGACCTACTGGTCGTCCAGCTCTCAAGCCCATCCATAGATGACTTTGACCCCAACCCTGCTGTCCAACTGTGGCATCAGGCCAGTATCTGCACTCGACGACCAGACTTCATGGAGGGGAGGAGGAGCACTCAAGATTGTTCCTCCTCTGATTCCTCAGAATCTGATTCTGATGAGGATTGACTGTCTATAGTTTGGTTTTGTTACGGTTTGTTACTGTCACCTTTAATTTAGTCAGCATGCTTGAACATGGTATGTTTTGTCAGTGTTCATATTTTCCTTGAGGCTTAAAATATTTAAAATCTTAACTTTAATAAACATGACTTAACATGGTAGATCCTTGTGTATTGTTCATAGGCAGTTAGAGTGAAACATTTCCAACTGGGTCATTGAGGTTGATGGATAATTGTTCTGTAGTACGGACTAGGGGTTGGGGAGCAGGCTTTTCTATAAAGCAACTTGGATGATATGATACAATTTTTGTTTTCCTTGTATGAATCTAGAGCAGTTGAATGCAGTTGGAATAGGCTAACGGAATACATTCTATAGTTGCAGGTAGATAACCACCTAATGATGCAATCTTCACTTCCTTTGTGTGTTTCCAGTGCTCAGTTGAACAAATAAGTTGAAGCAAGATGACTCCTGTAGTTGCTGGAAGATAATGCTATAGATTTCTAACCATCATTTTGAATCACTTTTTCTTTATTGCCTTTATTTACCTTGTAAATAACCCCTGGACATGACCAAAAAGATGACCAAAAAGACATTTTTAGGCTACCCTAATGTCACGTATTTTTAACACAATAACTGAATAAATCAGCTCTGTAACAAAGTATGGATTGGAAAATATTAACATTTCTAGGCATTATAACGTATATAACAGCTGAATATGAAATGGCTGGTAAAAACGTTGAGTGGCGGGTAGATTTTAGAATTTACCTGCCACAGTGGCAGGTGGATGAAAAAGTGAATTTCCATCCCTGGTCTGTAGTCATTTAAATCCTGTGATCCTTGGCTTTTTGGGGATGGAGATAATGGTGGAGGCCTTGAAGCAGGCTGGCACATGGCATGTCTCCAGTGAGGTGTTGATGTCTGAACACCGGAGACAGCTGATCAGCACAGTGCTTCAAGGTAAATGGTGAGGAGTCAGGACCTGCTGCTTTGCAGGGGGTTCAGCTTCTTAAAGGGCTTATTGATGTTCCTCTCCGGAATGGAGAGAGTTGAGGCTGCGGTGGTGGGTGGATGGGCCTCCAAGGTGTGAAGTTGTAGAGAAGCCCTGGCAGCAGTAGAGGTGGAGGAGGTGGGCTGGAGCCATGGGGGATGTTATCAGGACAGTCCCATTGTCTTTCAAAGCGACAGCAGAACTCATTCAGTTGGTTGGCCAGGTGCAAGTGGGTTTGTAGTTAGTGATCTGTCCGAGCCCTTTCCAGACAGACGTAGTCATTAGCTGAGAACTGGTGATGGAGTTTCTTAGAGTACCAGTTGTTTATCTTCTCTCACTGCCCTGCTAAACCTGTTCCTATCTCCACTTCTGAACGCTTCTTCCTTTTGCCACCTTAGCTGTATGAGGTTATCTGTGAACGAGGGTTCGTCATTATTGTAACTCACCCTGGTTCATGATGAACACAGCAGTCCTCACAGAAGCTGATGTAGGATGTTACAGCCTCTGTGTACTCATCCAGAGTATTGGTAGCAGTCCTGAACACATCCCAGTTTGTACAGTCCAAGCACACCTGAAGGTTCTCCACAACCTCATTGCTCCATGTCTTTGATGTCCTCGCTACAGGCTTCCTCAGCTTTAATTTCTGCCTGTATGCAGGAATCAGGTGGACCATGACATGGTCAGAGTGGCCCAGTGCAGCGCGGGGGACAACGTGATTGCTGACTGTAGCGCAACAGTGATCCAAAACATTCTCCTCTCTGTTCGGGCATTTAATAAACTGTTTGTATTTGGGTAGTTTGTGGCTGAGGTTACCTTTGTTAAAAGGTCACTGAGGACAATAACTAGGGAGTCCAGGTTAGTCTGCTCCACACCCAGTATCTGGTCAGCCAGCATGCACTATGCGTTCTGCACACTGGCCTGCGGTGGAATGTAAACACCGACCAGAATGAATGAAGAGAACTCACAGGGAGAGTAGAAGGGTTTACAATTAAATGATCAATGATTCCAGGTCAGGAGAACAGTGTTCCAGGATCACTGACATCACTGCACCAGCCTCTGTTTACAGAAAAACAGATTCCATCACCCTTTGTTTTACTGGTGAGAACCGTGTTGCGGTCCACTCTGAAAGGTTGGAAGCCGACCAACTGCAGTGCGGAGTCTGGAACGAGTCCGCATAGCCACGTCTCCATGAAGCATAAAACAGAAGATGAAGGAAAGTCCCCGTTTCTCTCCATCAGCAGCTGGAGTTTGTCCAGTTTGTTGCACAATGACCGCACACCAGAGAGAAATATCGCAGGTAGCGGAGTGCAAAGTCCACACTGATGGAGGTGCACGAGCACACCAGTGCGTTTTCCTCTCCGCTGGCGTCTCACCGAGTGAGCAAAGGTGAGAGCACCTTTGACCAGAACGTCCAATATTTCCACGGAAGATACCAGAAATGTTGGTAATAACTCCGCTGGAGCTGTTCCCTTAACGTTCAAGAGCTCCTCTCTGGTGAAAGAGATTTGAGTATCGCAGCAGTGAACTGAGTTTACAAAAACAAAAGAGAAAACAAAGCACACCAACACACCGAGGCAGCCATCCGTAGCGCCATCTTGGTGATGAGCGTTTTAGTTACACTCCGAACGAGGTGACCACTGTCTCAGTATTCCTAACAGCACTTCTTCGTCTCATTATTATTCTCTTAACACTCATTCAGGATGAATTAATTAATTCTCAATCACTTAATGTACAGACCCCATTCAAAAGATCTCAGCAAGAATTAAGGAATCTTTTTGGTCTTTTTAATCAAACATTCAAGTTTAAAATTGGTGAGTCCTTCAAAAGGAATAATAACTAACTGAAAACATGCTGGTTGAATTCCAACTGTTACTGATGTTCACAATGGATCTCACAGAAGCTTCACTAACATTTTACTTTAACTCACCAATGTTTGGGTGTACGCAAAAATTGGTATCCATATCCCTTTGCCAACGACACCAAAATTAATTTGATGATTTCGGCATTGCTTTGTCACTTTGGAACCAGACTTGGTTTGATGCCCTAAAGTCGCGGTTCCCAAACTGGGGGTCGCGACCCCCAGGGGGGGCGCAGAGGAACTGCAGGGGGGGCGCGGAGAGACGGGACTGTTTGCATAAAACTGCCAAAAAAATACAGCCGTCGGAATGTTTATACTGCACCATAACCACTTAGGCTACGTTTACATTACGTCGAATCAGCGGATCATCAGATTAACGTTCTTAAAACGATTCGCGTTTACACTAAAACCGTTAGCCGTGCACACAGCAACACCAATACGCGGATACGCTCGGCTCCGCAGGCATCCTGCGCTCCAAATCACTCCGCCCTGAACAGCGAGTGCCCTCTGGAGGGTGCGCACTCCGGCCCTGCGCAGCTCACAGAGCGCGCGAGTGAAGTGAACAAGCCACGATTCGGGACTGAGCCGCTGTGTGTGAGATCCCAGCGCATATCACTTATTACTTGCAAGTGGAAGGATGGCAAGCCTAAAGACAATCATAACTACACAATGGGCAGTATTTGCATCAGTATTTGCAGTATTTTCATACTTTTATACTCTTTAATGAAAGGTGATACAAGGCGGAAGTCTGCGCCGTTTTTCAGCAGTCGCGTCACATGACCAACGCCAGCGAATCAGGAAGGTGGATGTCACAGTGATGTTGTCCAATGAGACGCCAGCTAGAGCTCAGCACAGCGTATTCGCGTATTCTCAATGTTTACACAGCACCGGAGCTGATACGATCTAGATTGAATACGTGGACGCTGGCGGATTCCCGTTTCCCCGCTTTTTCAGGGGGGTTAATGTAAACGGACAGTGCATCCGCGAAGAAAACGAGACAGATACGGTCTAGTGTAAACGTAGCCTTAGTTTGCAGAGAGCAATCAGCCTGTGAATAGAACCCCATCACCCCCTTTCACTCCATATTTGTCCCGCCCTCAAATCTCAATCTCATAATCGCCCCGCCCTTGAATACTGTGAAAATGAAGCGTGCTAGCATAGCATAGATATGCCGACGACGATTTGATGATGGACAAGTTTTTACACGTCGGTCCAAAACGCAGGGCTGCTGAACAGGGCGAGTTACCCTGCACTTCTGTTCCTAAAGTAGCAAAAACAAGGAAGTATGATGATGCGTACATCGGAATGGGCTTCACAAGCACACTGGTGGGTGGTGAGGAAAGACCGCAGTGTGTTCTCTGTATGAAGGTGCTAGCGGCAGAAAGTTTAAAGCCAAACGAGCTTAAACGTCACTTGGACACAACACACCCCGATTGTAAGGATAAGCCAGTTGAATTCTTTCGACAAAAGCTTTTAAAATTTCGTGCACAACGCACTACCTTCACAAAATTTGCTTCTGTCACTGCCAATGCTCAGCTCGCCTCATAAAATTAGCTACCTCCTTGCACAGACCAAGAAGCCACACACAGACGCTGAGGAGGTGATCCTGCTCGGTGCCATAGAAATGGTAAGGGCCATGGGCGATGAGGCAATCGTAAACAAATTAAAAAGACAATTCCCCTCTCCAATAACACTGTTGGAAGACGCATACATGATATGGCAGATGACACTGAGGAACAGCTAACTGACCGAGTACGTGCAAGCACACTGTTTGCTCTGCAGGTCGATGAAGCTACTGACAGCAACCGGGACTGTTTATTAATCACATACATCTGTTTCATTGATGCAGAGGACAATGACATGAGAGGATCTATTCTGCAAACAACTGAAAACACGAGGCACAGCTGATGAGCTTTTCAGAGTGATTGACGCTTACTTAAGAGAGGCAAATTTGAAATGGGAGTGCTGTGTTGGAGTGTGCACAGATGGGGCTCAGGCTATGGCTGGGAAGCGCAGTGGACTGCAAGCGCTGATAAAGCGTGTGTCCCCCAATGTACAGTGGACTCACTGTATGATTCACCGCGAAGCGCTAGCATCAAAACAGTCGAGTCCCGAACTAAGTGGGGTGACGACAGACGTAATTGCAACTGTCAATTACATCAAAACGCGCCCTGTTAAAGCCAGGCTTTTCTCCGTGCTGTGTGAGGAAATGGGATCCAAGCACACAGCAGTACTGTTTCACAGCAATGCACGATGGCTGTCACGTGGGAAGGTGCCAAGCAGAGTTTTTGAGCTGCGAGAGGAGATACGGATTTTTCTCGAGGAGGAGGGCCATGCCCTTGCACTCTGCTACAACGATGAGCAGTTTCTGCTGGCGCTTGCGTACCTCAGTGACATTTTCCAGAAATTGAACGAGCTAAATCTGCAAATGCAAGGACGCAGCACCCACCTCCCTCAACTTGGAGCGAAAATGCAATCATTCACAAAAAAATTGGAACTGTGGGGGCAGAGAATTGAGGAGGGACACATTCATTTCAGAACTTGCATTCCTTTCTCGAAAATACCGGCTGTCAGAACACAATCTTGCCATGCATTCAATCGCACATTTCTGCCCTCCAACACCATTTTCATAAGTACTTTCCAGCGACAGATGCGGTGGCACACTATGAATGGCTCACAGACCCCTTCAGTGGAAGGACACCTGCTCACCTCAGTGTCGCTGAGCAGGAGCAGTTCATTGATGTGACCTCAGACATAGGATTAAAACAGCAGTTTAGGGCCAAGTCACTGCCTGCCTTTTGGATTGGGGTGGAGAAAGACTACCCACTGCTGGGTGGAAAGGCAGTGTCCATACTCCTCCCTTTTGCCACTTCTTACCTTTGTGAGGCGGGCTTTCCTGCAGTGGCCTCCATCAAAAACAAATACAGGGCAAGGTTGGACATTGAAAGCGAACTGAGGGTGGCAATCTCACAGTTGTCACCAAGATTTGAAAAACTCTGTGCTGAAAAGCAAGCACACCCAAGTCACTGAAAAACGTTTTTTGGGGTGGGGAATTTTAGTATTCTTACAAGTTGAATGTTTGATGTTCTGCTTTTGGGATATGCAGTACTGTTTACTCTGCAATGTTTTTGAATTTATCAAACGAGAAAACTTCAGCCACAAGGCTACATTTACATGTCTGTGAAGATTGATATTATTACAATAATAGTAATAAATAATAATAATAATAATAATAATAATAATGTCTGTGAAGTTTATTACTATACACAGCAACATTAATACCCAAGCTGTGGTGGTGGTTTGGGGGGGAGGGGGGGGGGGGGGGGCAAAAATAGTCATAGGTCAAAAAGGGGGTCCCCTGAAAAAAAAGTTTGGGAACCACTGCCCTAAAGCATCACATGGGAAATGATGTCACTATCCAACAAAGTCTGACTTTCACAAGAACAGTTATACAACATACAGGCACGGAAAGTTCTAGATTCATAACTAAACCACAACACAGCATGGAGGGGAAAAGTGGAAAGAGGCATAGAATCAAAGATACACTATCGGTCATAGATCTCAGAGAGGTTCATGTTTGGATTGGGAAAAAAAGAGAATTGAAGGAAGGAAAGACAAAAGGAAAAGGAAGGACAAAAGAAAATTTGAAGGAAGGAAAGAAAGAAGAAAGAAATTGTAGGCAGAAAGGAAGGAAAAAAGGATGAAAAATTGAAGGAAGAAAAAAATTGTAGGAAGGAAGAAAAAATTGTAGGAAGGGATTGAAGGAAGGAAAAATTGTAGGAAGAAAGGAAGAAAAATTGAAGGAAGGAATTGAAGGAAGAAAAAAAATTGTAGGAAGGAAGAAAGGAAGGATGAAAGAAACTGAAGGAAGGAAGAAAAGAATAACGAAAGGAATTGAAGGAAGGGAAAAATTGTAGGAAGAAAGGAAGAAAAATTGAAGGAAGGAATTGAAGGAAGGAAAAATTGTAGGAAGAAAGGAAAAAAAATTGAAGGAAGGAATTGAAGGAAGAAAAAAAATTGTAGGAAGGAAGAAAGGAAGGATGAAAGAAACTGAAGGAAGGGATTGAAGGAAGGAAAAGAATAACGAAAGGAATTGAAGGAAGGGAAAAATTATAGGAAGAAAGGAAGAAAAATTGAAGGAAGAAAGGAAGGATGAAAGAAATTGAAGGAAGGAAGAAAAGAATAACGAAAGGAATTGAAGGAAGGGAAAAATTGTACAGTAGGAAGAAAAAATTGAAGAAAGGAAGGATGAAACAAACAAGGAAGAAAAATTGTAGGAAGGAAGGAAAAAATTGAAAGGAAGAAAAACTGAAGGGGGCGGCACGGTGGTGTAGTGGTTAGCGCTGTCGCCTCACAGCAAGAAGGTCCTGGGTTCGAGCCCCGGGGCCGGCGAGGGCCTTTCTGTGTGGAGTTTGCATGTTCTCCCCGTGTCCGCGTGGGTTTCCTCCGGGTGCTCCGGTTTCCCCCACAGTCCAAAGACATGCAGGTTAGGTTAACTGGTGACTCTAAATTGAGCGTAGGTGTGAATGTGAGTGTGAATGGTTGTCTGTGTCTATGTGTCAGCCCTGTGATGACCTGGCGACTTGTCCAGGGTGTACCCCGCCTTTCGCCTGTAGTCAGCTGGGATAGGCTCCAGCTTGCCTGCGACCCTGTAGAAGGATAAAGCGGCTAGAGATAATGAGATGAGATGAGATGAGAAAAACTGAAGGAAGGATAAAAAAAATTGAAGGAAGGAAAACTGGGAAAGAAGGAAGAAAAAATTGAAGAAGAAAAAGATTGAAAGAATGAAAGATGAAAAACTGAAGGAAAAAACAAATTGAAGGAAGAAAAAACTGAAGGAAGGATGAAAAATTGTAGGAAGGAAAAAACGGAAGAAAAAATGTAAGAAGAAAAGAAGGAAGAGAAGAAATTGAAGGAAATCAAGAAAGCGAAGGAAGGAAATAAAAACTGATGGAAGGGAGAAAGAAAAAAAATGAAGGAAGGAATGAACCAATAACTTAATTGACATCCAAATATGTTTTAAATACAATGAATAAACACTCATTGAGATTGTAAATAAGTCTCTCCTCCCGAAAGCACGGTCCATGAGGAGACACAGCAGCACTCACCGGCCACCGACACGACCGACATGATGAGAAGCTCCTGCTGAGATCCTCCCGATCTGATCTGCTATTAGTTCTACTTTTCTGAACCGAGTTACGGGTATGAGATCTCGCGAGATTTCACGCAGTTTTAATAATTAACGGTCTGGTCTCGAACTGAAACACCACTGACAGATCTACAGATGTTTAACTTTTAAAATCCATTATATTAAATTAAATTTCATCGCTGCCTCAGTTTATAACCATTTACTCCCTCCTCCTCCTGTCTCTTCAGTAGCCTCCTCTGCTAAATTCCCCCAGTGTCAACAGTTTAATGAGAAAGAAAGAAAAGTTCAGAACCTCCCCATTGTAGCACAGCCCACCTCCCCTCCCACCCCCCGGGGTAAATAAAGGCGTTCTAGCCCTGAGCGAGGGGAAGCAGGGCACACAGGCAGCACCGCAGCAGGAGTCCTCCCTCAATCTGCTGACAGTGCAGTTAATCATTCATCACTCAACACACCAACACCACTATAGAGCTCTTCTCCCTTTGCATGAGCACTTCCTGTGACGCTTTTTATTTATTAAACCTGTAGTTAAGGTAATAAAATGAAGCAGAAGCAGTCATTAAGCTCGCCAAGCTGCCTCTCTCTCCTTATTACCTTATAAAGCTCTACTTACTCCAAGGACAAAAGGGAACTCGCTCAAGCGGCTAAACTCGAGCACCAAAAGCTCACAAAGCCAAGCACATCATGCCGGCATGCTTTTTTTTTTTTTTAAGAAGAAAAGCTGTGCACACACTTTAGATTTAAAGCAGGTCGCTGAGAGAACTGCAGTTTACTCACTCACTCACTCCCTCCAAACTGCGCCAAACTACCAACAAAAACACCCGGAAGTAGCGACACAATCCGCCGTCTGGCCCTCTCTAGTGATCACTGACCAATCAGAACGAGAGGAGAATCTGCGTCGGCCAATCAGATTACAGTGCACGCCCAAAACAGACTATTAACACTGCTGCCACCTTGAGGTCAGACGTGGTACTGTATTTAATTTCATTGAACAGATTTGTGACGTCGTGTTTTTCTGCTCTTACACAAATACTCAGCTAATTAACAGCTCTCAGTGTCTTCATGCAAGAACTAGATAGAACTCCGCCTGGTAGACTACACGCCTTATTAAGTTATGATTTGGGGATGGATCTGTGACCTTTTAACCTCAAAATCTAACCAGTTTATCTTTGTCCAAAATGCACAAGTGGTGAAAGTTTGGTGAAACTCCTTTCATTAGCCTTTGAGATATGGTGTTCACAAGGGTTTCAGACAGACATTTGACCTCACAGTGACCTTGAACTTAGACCTTTTGATCTCAAAATCTAACCAGTTTATCTTTGTCCCCAAATGCACAAATGGTGAAAGTTTGGTGAAATTCCTTTCATTAGCCTTGGAGATATGGTGTTCACAAGGGTTTCAGACAGACATTTGACCTCACAGCAGAGCATTTTTTAAGGATTTTCCACTATGAGACCAACTGGTCTGGGCAATACAATCACAGGCCCCAGAGTCCATGCGGCTGCACCGCTGCGGCATATTCTGTGATGCAAAATGGTTCACCAATCACCATACAGACAAACACACTACAGTGACTACACAGCCATCAAGAGCAATTACCAAGCACAAATGTTATGTCAAAGACACTCAAAGTTACACAGTAATGACATCAGATTCTGACATCAGCCATCTCATCTCATCTCATCTCATCTCATCTCATCGCATCATCTCTAGCCACTTTATCCTGTTCTACAGGGTCGCAGGCGAGCTGGAGCCTATCCCAGCTGACTACGGGCGAAAGGCGGGGTACACCCTGGACAAGTCGCCAGGTCATCACAGGGCTGACACATAGACACACACAACCATTCACACTCATATTCACACCTACGGTCAATTTAGAGTCACCAGTTAACCTAACCTGCATGTCTTTGGACTGTGGGGGAAACCGGAGCACCCGGAGGAAACCCACACAGACACGGGGAGAACATGCAAACTCCGCACAGAAAAGCCCTCGCCGGCCACGGGGCTCGAACCCGGACCTTCTTGCTGTGAGGCGACAGCGCTAACCACTACACCACCGTGCCGCCCATCAGCCATCTCAGTAACCAAATTTTAGTTTTGTTTTTTTTAACCAACATGATCTTGTGTGTATATCTTATAACATAGATCTTCGTTTTCCTTGTTAAATGTATACTTACATGGTACTTGGTTAATTAATTGCAACTGATTGAACCAAATGATAAGACATAACTTGGTTTAAAATTTGGTCTCCCAGTGAAGCTGGTTTGGCATTGACTAGGAGACCAAATCTGGCCACTGGGAGACCATTTGGTCTCCCAGTAACTATGTTAAAAAATGCTCTGCCTCACAGTGACCTTGACCTTAGACCTTTTAACCTCAAAATCTAACCAGTTTATCTTTGTCCCCAAATGCACAAATGGTGAAAGTTTGGTGAAATTCCTTTCATTAGTCTTTGAGATATGGTGTTCACAAAGTTTGGGGATGGACATTTGACCTCACAGTAATCTTGACCTGTGACCTTTTAACCTCAAAATCTAATCAGTTCATGTTTGTCCCCAAATGCACAAATGGTGAAAGTTTGGTGAAATTCCTTTCATTAGTCTTTGAGATATGTTCACAAAGTTTGGGGATGGACCTGTGACCTTTTAACCTCAAAATCTAATCAGTTCATGTTTGTCCCAAAGCACACAAATGGTGAAAGTTTGGTGAAATTCCTTTCATTAGCCTTGGAGATATGATGTTCACAAGGGTTTCAGACAGATATTTGACCTCACAGCAGAGCATTTTTTAAGGATTTTCCACTAGGAGACCAACTGGTCTGGGCAATACAATCACAGGCCCCAGAGTCCATGCGGCTGCACCGCTGCGGCATATTCTGTGATGCAAAATGGTTCACCAATCACCATACAGACAAACACACTACAGTGACTACACAAGTATCAAGAGCAATTACCAAGCACAAATGTTATGTCAAAGACACTCAAAGTTACACAGTAATGACATCGGATTCTGACATCAGCCATCTCAGTAACCAAATCTTAGTTTTGTTTTTCTTAACCAACATGATCTTGTGTGTATATCTTATAGATCTTCGTTTTCCTTGTTAAATGTATACTTACATGGTACTTGGTTAATTAATTGCAACTAATTGAACCAAATGATAAGACATAACTTGGTTTAAAATTTGGTCTCCCAGTGAAGCTGGTTTGGCATTGACTAGGAGACCAAATCTGGCCACTGGGAGACCATTTGGTCTCCCAGTAACTATGTTAAAAAATGCTCTGCCTCACAGTGACCTTGACCTTAGACCTTTTAACCTCAAAATCTAACCAGTTTATCTTTGTCCCCAAATGCACAAATGGTGAAAGTTTGGTGAAATTCCTTTCATTAGTCTTTGAGATATGGTGTTCACAAAGTTTGGGGATGGATATTTGACCTCACAGTAATCTTGACCTGTGACCTTTTAACCTCAAACTAATCAGTTCATGTTTGTCCCAAAGTGCACAAATGCTGAAAATTTGGTGAAATTCCTTTCCTTAACCTTGGAGATATTGTGTTCACAAGGGTTTCAGACAGACATTTGACCTCACAGTGACCTTGACCTTAGCCCTTTTGATCTCAAAATCTAATCATTTCATCTTTGTCCCAAAGTGCACAAATGGTGAAAGTTTGGTGAAATTCCTTTCATTAGTCTTTGAGATAAGGTGTTCACAAAGTTTGGGGATGGACCTGTGACCTTTTAACCTCAAAATCTAATCAGTTCATGTTTGTCCCAAAGCGCACAAATGGTGAAAGTTTGGTGAAATTCCTTTCATTAGCCTTGGAGATATGGTGTTCACAAGGGTTTCAGACAGATATTTGACCTCACAGCAGAGCATTTTTTAAGGATTTTCCACTAGGAGACCAACTCGTCTGGGCAATACAATCACAGGCCCCAGAGTCCATGCGGCTGCACTGCTGCGGCATATTCTGTGATGCAAAATGGTTCACCAATCACCATACAGACAAACACACTACAGTGACTACACAGGTATCAAGAGCAATTACCAAGCACAAATGTTATGTCAAAGACACTCAAAGTTACACAGTAATGACATCGGATTCTGACATCAGCCATCTCAGTAACCAAATTTTAGTTTTGTTTTTCTTAACCAACATGATCTTGTGTGTATATCTTATAAATCTTCGTTTTCCTTGTTAAATGTATACTTACATGGTACTTCTCATCTCATCTCATTATCTCTAGCCGCTTTATCTTTCTACAGGGTCGCAGGCAAGCTGGAGCCTATCCCAGCTGACTACGGGCGAAAGGCGGGGTACACCCTGGACAAGTCGCCAGGTCATCACAGGGCTGACACATAGACACAGACAACCATTCACACTCACATTCACACCTACGCTCAATTTAGAGTCACCAGTTAACCTAACCTGCATGTCTTTGGACTGTGGGGGAAACCGGAGCACCCGGAGGAAACCCACGCGGACACGGGGAGAACATGCAAACTCCACGCAGAAAGGCCCTCGCCGGCCCCGGGGCTCGAACCCAGGACCTTCTTGCTGTGAGGCGACAGCGCTAACCACTACACCACCGTGCCACCCCACATGGTACTTGGTTAATTAATTGCAACTGATTGAACCAAATGATAAGACATAACTTGGTTTAAAATTTGGTCTCCCAGTGAAGCTGGTTTGGCATTGACTAGGAGACCAAATCTGGCCACTGGGAGACCATTTGGTCTCCCAGTAACTATGTTAAAAAATGCTCTGCCTCACAGTGACCTTGACCTTAGACCTTTTAACCTCAAAATCTAACCAGTTTATCTTTGTCCAAAGCGCACAAATGGTGAAAGTTTGGTGAAATTCCTTTCATTAGCCTTTGAGATATGGTGTTCACAAAGTTTGGGGATGGACATTTGACCTCACAGTAATCTTGACCTGTGACCTTTTAACCTCAAAATCTAATCAGTTCATGTTTGTCCCCAAATGCACAAATGGTGAAAATTTGGTGAAATTCCTTTCATTAGTCTTTGAGATACAGTATGGTGTTCATAAAGTTTGGGGATGGACCTGTGACCTTTTAACCTCAAAATCTAATCAGTTCATGTTTGTCCCAAAGTGCACAAATGGTGAAAGTTGGGTGAAATTCCTTTCATTAGCCTTTGAGATATTGTGTTCACAAGGGTTTCAGACAGACATTTGACCTCACAGTGACCTTGACCTTAGACCTTTTGATCTCAAAATCTAACCAGTTTATCTTTGTCCCCAAATGCACAAATGGTGAAAGTTTGGTGAAATTCCTTTCATTAGTCTTTGAGATATGGTGTTCACAAAGTTTGGGGATGGACATTTGACCTCACAGTAATCTTGACCTTAGACCTTTTAACCTCAAAATCTAATCAGTTAATGTTTGTCCCAAAGTGCACAAATAGTGAAAGTTTGGTGAAATTCCTTTCATTAGACTGAGATATCGCGTTCACTAGGTTTCAGGATGGACAGACAGACGGACAACCCGAAAACATAATGCCTCCTGCACCTTAAAGTAGGGAGGCATAAAAAACACTAAAATATATACAAGGACTCCAGGAGTAGGTTTGGGAACTTGTAAAAACTTCTTTAAATCAATGGTTCTTCTGCAAATAAATAACTTTATTCATCACACACTTGTAAAATTTCCTCTCTGCATTTAACCTATCTGAAGCAGTGAACACACACACATACCCAGAGCAGTGGGCAGCCATGGGCCCGGGGAGCAGTTGGGAATTAAGTACCTTGCGCAAGGCCGTCCCATATTAACCTAACCTGCATGTAGGGGAAACCGGAGAACCCGGAGGAAACCCATGCAGACACGGGGAGAACATGCAAACTCCGCACAGAAAGGCCCTCGCCGGCCACTGGGTTCGCACCCAGAACCTTCTTGCTGTGAGGCGACAGCACTAACCACTACACCACCGTGTAGCATAGAAACACTTGTTTATTATTTGTATTTATAGTAGATATGTCTATAAACTAATAATAAACTTGTTATAATGAAGACTTACTGTAGTTATAAGCTCAATAATGTCACCTGTCGAAAATGTTCAATCTAAACCTCATCCCCCCAAAAAGTGAAGTTTTTTTAAATATTAAAAAAAAAAAAACTATGCATTATTAAATACGAGACAATATAATCAAAAAGTAAAGGAAATCTAAACTTAAAAAAAAAAAAAAATCATGAAGCCTTGAAAGACCACCTTCATTTAATGTTCCTTTTATTGATAGTGCAGTTACATTTTTTTTTCTGTTTATTAATTTTTTTTTATATAGGAGGGACAACAATGTGCGTTTCAAAATGTTTCTACTCTTGTTATTGCCCCATTAAGATTCATGTACTGGTATGAAATGGTACAGACGCTCATCATGTCCTTATAGCTTGTGGAATGTCACATTCTCTTGCTCTCACACAGTGGAATTTTACAGTTTAGAAGAATCTGGGTGCCATTTCGTGGTGGAATCACGTAGTCACGCAGCGAGGAAAGACAGCGCCGTGTCTCGCTCCTCTATCAGCTCGGCTGCTGTGGCGTCCATCTTGGCACGTGAGAAGTCGTTAATGGGCAGAGCGTCCACCACCTTCCAGGTTTTGTTCTGTACGGAGGCGAGAGATGAAGGCAGAGAAGCACACAATATCTAGAAATTTTTCCTTCCCAACGGTCACATTTTTAATAACAATTCCAACTTTCGTTAATGAGGAGGTAACTAATTAATAATTAACGAAATGAGGTCAGACCTTGATGGTGACAGGGAAGGAGTATATGAGGTCATCAGAAACACCGTAAGAGTTCCCGGTGGAGTAAACTCCCATCGACACAAACTCACCCTAGAGAGAGAGAGAGAGAGAGAGAGAGAGAGAGAGAGAGAGAGAGACACACGTTGTGAAACACACACACACCACAGTAGGAGGACTGGGCAGTAAGTCAGCATCCCTGCTGCAGACCTACATCAGGAGTGCCGAACCAGATGTCCCTCACATGGTCACAGATGGCCTTTGCAGCGGACATGGCGCTAGACAGCTTCCTGGCTTTGATCACAGCTGCACCGCGCTGCTGCACCGTCTGAGATAAAAAGAAAAAGAACGTTGCTAAAAACATGAGCAGTTCCCTTCTTTCTAAAAGCCGCTGGTTGAACTTCGTGGCGTTTCCGAGCTGCACTCACTGAGATAAAGTCTCCCTTCAGCCAGCTGTCATCCTTCACGGCGTCGTAGGCGGGCACCTCTTTGCCATTCAGGTTGACGGTGGCGTGATGGACGTCGGGGTACTGCGTGGACGAGTGGTTTCCCCAGATGATCACGTTCTTCACGCTGTTCGAGGACACGCCCACGCGCATCGCCACCTACCAACACGAGTACAGAAGAGAGTCGGCACAGCCATGCCTCCTAAATCCTACTGAAACCTCAACACACGCATGAAGGCACATTTTCATAAGAAGCAACGATTAAAGCTCCAGAAAGTTCTTTCTTTCTTTATAGATAAGTGTGTAACCTGGGAGCGGGCCCTGTTATGGTCCAGCCTGGTCAGGCAGGAGAAGTTCTCCTTTGGGATGGATGGCGCAGACTTGGAGGCAATCAGGCAGTTGGTGTTGGCCGGGTTTCCCACCACCAGCACCTGAGTTCAGAGTAAATGCCATTAAATGGACTTTTTAGTGCTCAGAGAAAAAAAAAAAAAAGAAAAAAAAAACAGCACAAGACTATAAATCAAATGACAGATTTGGGTTGTAAGCTATTTTTGGGATTTGTCTCAGCAGCGAATAGTGAAAACCAACCTCAAGTCCTTCCACAAATATAATCACTCACTCTAAATGAGTTTCATCAGGAGTGGACGAAGTAGTCGGACACTCATTAGTTCAAACCCTGTGTTTTTGCTGCTTGGAATCTTAAATAAAAATAATATCTGCTTGCATAATGTAAAAGTATAGTGACTTAGTTCACTCAAGTGCACAAACAAGCTGATTGTCTTGTGCTAGCAGGCGGTGGGGTCCTGCTCCCGGCCACTTTAATAGGAACTTCTTGTTGTTGATTCTAAAGATCCCTGTTTATGGCTGCGGGACTGGAACTCAATGTGCTGTGAGATGCTTTTCTGCTCATCACGGTTGTAAAGAGTGATTATATGAGTTACTATATCCTTCCTGGTTAATAATAATAATAAAAAAAGCTTGAATCACAAATCTGTCCATTTTCCTCAGACCCTCTCTTATCAACAAGGTGTTTGTTTCCACCAACAGAACTCAATGTTTTTTGTTTTACGCACCATTCTGTGTAAACTCTAGAGACTGTTCGTGTGTGTGAAAACCCCAGGAGGAGATCAGCAGTTTCTGAAATACTCAAACCTTCATGCTCCATCTGGCTCAAACCAACACCCATACCACAGTGAAAGAAAAAGTCACACTTCACTGTGAGATCACAATTTTTCCCATCCTGATGTTTGAACACTGTGAACATTAACTGAAGCTCTTGATTTGTATCTGCGTGATTTGATGCATCGTGCTGCTGTCGAGGGATCAGCTGATTTAGAGAACTGCACAAAACAGCAGGTGCACCTAATGGATGTTCCAAATAAAGTGGCCAGTGAGTGCATATTTACATCATTTGCCTCTTTTCCACCAAATCAGTTCCAGGGCTGGTTCGGGGCCAGTGCTGCTGCTGGTTCACTACTCGTTCAACTCGCGAGCCAGCTGAGAACCAGTTTGCTTTTCCATAGCTCACGGTGCTAAAGGAAGCCACGTCATTACGTCGCTGTATACGTCAGTTACATCGCTACGTTTGCATAAACCTTGGCGCGAATATCGAAGCAAAAACAACACGGAAGAAGCAGCAACAACAACAATAATAATAATTAATGGATGACTTCGCGTTTGTACAGCTGCTGCTTCTCGTCGCTTAAAAATGGCGATCTTTCGCGGTCTTGTTATTGTTGTTGGTCTTAACAACTCCGCCCCCCCGCTGACGTAAGCGGTTCTTTCCTCTGGCCCAGCAGAGAGTTAGCCTGGGAAATCCCATGCTGCTTTGCACAATCGTTCCGATCTGAAAAGACAGCATGGAAACTATGGTCTAAAGGCTCGCCTGAGTTAGGGAGCCAATCAGAGAGTGGGGAGGGGTGGAAAGACAGTGACGTGTACTACTCGACAAACGGAAGCTTGTAGTTTATTTGGGACTGTTTACGGATCACATTTACAGGGGTGATAGCGTTCCGGCGCCGCGCCGGATTTCCGGCGTACCGTGGCTGGGGGGAGAAAAAAAAAAAAAAAAATCTAGTTCGCCCATTGTCCTGTGTCATTCTGAGATGCGCAGATAAACAGTAAAGGGGAATTCCCTTTACTGTCTATCTGCGCATCTCAGAATGACACAGGACAATGGGCGAACTAGAGTTATTTTTTTTTTTCCCCAGCCACGGTACGCCGGAAATCCGGCGCGGCGCCGGAACGCTATCACCCCTGCATTTAACATGGCGGCGAGCGATACGAACCAAACTTTCGATCAAGCTTTGTCTTGCACAAACGGCAGTAATCGTTCGGTGCCATTGTTTTCCTATTTTTGTTTTGCCTTCTCTTTCTCTTTCCTTCTCTTCTTCGCCTCTTCGTCGCTCTAACTACGTCACCGGGTACAACTGCCATGATTGGCCATGGGCTACGTATATGCCAAATGATAGACATTCGAAACGTCCAATAAACGGCCGTTGACAATCGTAAACCACACCTCCCCTACGAGAAATTCAATAGGCGGATTCCAGACCATATTTCACTTGTGATATGGTCTGGTGTTAACCAGACCAGCAGAGAGTTGGTGCTAGCCTGGAACCGGTTTTTCTGGCCCCAGAGCCAGTTCTTTGTCAGTGGAAACAGAAAACCCGGTTCCAAACTAAGCACTGGGCCTGAACCAGCCCTGGAACTGCTTTGGTGGAAAAGGGGCATTTGAGATTCATTCACCACCATGAAGCACTTTGCTTTAAATTTGGTGTGCAGGTTTAACCCTTTGATGCAAAACATATGCACAACATGGGTCAGAAATGACCCGCATTCATTTTCCAGGTTATTTCATGCTGACTGAGTTTTTCTTTGCTCTATCTTTTGAAATCAATTTATTTTATGATTGAATATTCCAAGTATTCTTTAAATATCTTGTTTTTAATTACCACAAATCATTAATTTAATTTTTTCTTTCCTACTTTATGAACAAAAATACTTTTTATATTACTACACATGGGTCATCCAAGTGTGATTTAAAATTAAATGTCTTAATACTATAATAATTTGTTTCAAGTAATTACTTTAGCAGTGAATGGGGCCAGTTATTTATTTATTAACTATGTCGTTAGCTAAGCCAACTACAATAAAATTAGCTAACTAAAGTAGAATATGTCGACAGCTCGGTAGCTAATAGTAATTACTTGTAACTTTCTGACAAGTAATCTACTCACTCTCAAGGTAACCTAAACATCATCAATTTTTTTCTAAGGTAATGTTAGAACAATTGAAAAACATTCCTTGCATGTATTAGATGGGCAAAGGGCGCTGTGCTGAGCTGTGAAATGTCCGACACAAGCACAATTCACAGTTCCCACCAAACACTGGAGTAAATGCATGTGGGTCGGTTCTGACCCATGTGTGTAAACTTGATGTAGAATTACAAAAGCTGTGCTTGTTCATAACTTAAGAAAGGAAAAATAAAAATGATGATTTGTGCTAAACAAGATATTTACTGCATATTTGGAAAAGTAAATGACAAAATGAATTTATTTCAAAAGTAGATCATAGAAACACTCAGCCGTACATGAAATAACCTGGAAAATGAACGCAGGTCGTTTTTGACCCATGTTGTGCATTAGAAGGGTAGTGATACAAAAAGGGTTTTTATTCAAAAAGTAAGAAAGGAAAAAATAAAATAAGGATGTATGATGATCAAAAACAAGTTAATTGAGGAATACCTTGAATACTGAATGATGGAATTAATTTATTGCAAAGAGATAGAAGATAAAAACTCAGCCGGGTCACTTTTGACCCATGTTTTGCATCAAAGGGTTAAACAAAGAAAAAATGATTGGGGGGGGAATAAAAATCCCCCCGCTGCCCTTACCTTGACCGTCTTCTTGGCGTACTTGTCCAGAGCGGCTCCCTGCGTTTTGAAGATGGCCACGTTGGCCTTGAGGAGGTCCTTCCTCTCCATTCCCTCCTTCCTGGGCATGGAGCCCACCAAGATGGCAACATCCAGGTCCTTAAAGCCCACCTCCAACTTATCGGTAGGGATCACCTCTGGAAGCACGCACCCTCAATATTAATACATTCCCATGAATGGAGATTTCTTACAGCAGTGTAAAACTGAGTCGAGGCTGGAAATATCATCACAGATCTGATTTAATAACAACAACAACAGAAAGAGAAGTTTATTAGCGAGTGTTGAACCCAGATCTGTTTAATTACAGCCAAGTTTGCTTAATATCAATTGCTGCATTTGTTAAAACCGATCTGATTCTTCAGTGAAAACAAAGCCAAAGTGATGTCCGATTAGGGCGGAGCGTTGTTGTTGTCCTTTGCTAGTGCCAAGTCATTCCAATAAAACGGTCTAACAGTTTACACTAGACCGGACAATTCCCCGGGGGAAATTGTGAGAGGATGCAGTGCGCGAAGCAATTCGGTCACGCATGTTTGCTGGCCGTGAATGTGTGACCCGCAATGATGTTTCAATGCAATGATTATGTGTGTGCTTGAGACAGCAGCCGTCATGAAGAAGAGCTATTCAAGAGTATAAACAAAGTGACTACAGGCGGAAATTAGCATGTACTGCTATAACCTGGGACAGACATCTGTCCTTACCACAAGGATAATGTTTAATTTGTGCACTGTCCCTTTTAAAAATAAAATAAACTCTAAACTCTAAGAAGAGTGTTTGTAGTTTGCATGTACGAACAGAAGTGTTCCTAATAAAGTGGGCGGCTAAGGTGAAGTGTCATGCCGACCGAGGCTGTTTTTTTTTTCACAAAAAAAAAAAGAAATTCACAAAATTCTTTCACAGTGAGCGCTAGAAGGGTCTCCTGAATTGACTGATGTAATTTTTTTGTCTGTAGTGTTAAAAATGAGGACACTAGAGCGAGTTAAAAATGACTGACTTTTCTCTCATGTTTATAATTGGTGTCAATGAGGCCTGTCAGCTGCCCTGTCCTCAGTTTGACGCTTGTCATTCAAAAACTGTAAATCCTATCGTTTAGGTAGACACATTGTGTGAATCAGGACAAGTTTTACTACTACTTTTGAGAAAATTATGTCTGTAGAGTGAAATTTGTGGCTGAAAACACAGTTTAAGCGAGAAAGTTTGAGCTTTTTTTTTCAGCCTCTCTCCACTCTGAGTTAACGAGCTTCACTGGTGTGTAACGCAATAGACACCCATTCAAAAGCCGGATTTTCTCCCAGAACCCACATGGCGTTTGAGCCGGGACTGATCCGAAAGTGTAGAACCTAGCAGAAAAGTTGAATGCCAGATCCACAGAGGAGAAGTTTTCCTACGTTTTAGAATTTGAATCACGTCTCTAGGTGAAAGCATGCCAGAGCAGCGGATGTTTGAAAAAGTGCTTTTTTTTCAATTAATTCCATAGAAATGAATGGGTTTTTTTGGGGCGATTTTTTCGCGACTATGTCGCGAAAAAATCGTATTCTGTAGAGAAAAGTAATAGCATAGCAAGTCCGATCGAGCCGCACGTTTTGATATATTGTTTGTCTGTGTGCGACGTATGGTTATTGAGTTATTCGAAATCAAAATTTGCGTAGGAGGAAGAAGAAGAAACACGTAGAAGAACAATAGTTGCAGTGCTTTGCACTACAACCTATGGGCTCCCCTAGGGGAGCCCATAGGTTGCTGTGCAGCAGCACTGCATCCTAATTATTATTCCAGTATGGTGTTAACAAGAGTGCTCAGAGAGCACAATATCCCTCGCTGGCAACTATATCATAACTCTGGATTGAACGAAATTACGGTACAATCTGCGTATTACCGACAAAGAATCCTGCCAAGTTTTGTGAAATTCCTCCAAAAAATTGAGAGAGGAGTTGATTTCAGAAGGTGAGTACCCTTCCCGGGACGGACAGCACCACGACATAGTCCCCCTTCAGGCCTTTCAGCCAGCAGGGGATAAAAACTGTGAGGGAAGTTGATTTCAGAAAGCAAGCACACCTTGATGAAACTGCCAAAGTACAAGTTTGTTAATAATCGAGGGCATAACTCTGGGAAAATTTGCCCAAATTAAACGAAATTTCAATCTGCGTATAACTGTCATATAACAAAGCCTTCTGCCAAGTTTGGTGAAATTCCTCCACAAATCGTGAGAGGAGTTGATTTCAGAAGAACGTACACCCTCATGAAATTGTCAAAGCACGAGTTATTTTATCAAAAGGTCAAAACTCTGGGAAAATTTTCACAAACGAAATTAAATTGCAATATTTGTATTCCCATCAATCATATAACAAGGCCTTTTGGCAAGCTTCAAGAAATTCATCCAAAAATCGTGAGAGGAGTTGATGTCAGAAGGAAAACACACTCATGAAATTGTCAAAGTATAATTGTTAATCAAGGGTTGTAACTCTGAGAAAACGTGACCGAATTGAACAAAATAATATCACAGATGGATTTCGATGAAATTCTGAGAATGGTTAACTTAGAACTGATAACTTTATTATCAATTAATTAATGGATTAATATATTCAATTTATTGCACTCTCTTTCCATTGCTTCCGTATATTATTTTTTTGTGGCAAACCACACAAACGCAAGCGCCTGGAATGTTTAGTTTTTTGCACCATGAACTAAATGGCTTTCTGTTTTCACCTATTTCGTACAGCCAAGCCCACCTCCACTTGGTTTTTACACCTTTATTGATGGCAGACACATCAGTGCCTTCTTTCATGTAAAGCGCATCCATGCTGCCGAAACCGAAAGCAGAATGACATGCTCCTCTGTGCTCGACGTCAATATAGAAAAAAGTTTGGATCTTCGCTTAAATTAAAATTATAATTTGACCTTACTTTGTGTTGAATACGACTTCAAAAACAATTCAAGATTTTATTAAGAGAAATATTGTGGCAACACGAGTGTTAAGTTACCTAAAAGATCGCGTGAAGTTGGCTGCTATCTACTTTGCGTTCGTTCTCATTTTCCTCCATCATTTCATCGGCCGGAAACAGATGTTTTGACGTAATTTAACTTAGTAGGCTATGATTATTATTTAACCGTAGTCTTCTAGACATTTTGACTGTTTGGAGCATTGAACGCTGGTGTATGATTTTCAGGGAATAAAGTTTAGCGCATGTCGGAACATCATTGCGCTCGCAGCCTCCAACTCCTCAAACGTCCTTTAAATTGTGATGTAACGTAGGCCAGGGGTGGGCAATTATTTTTTCCATGGGGCCACATGAGAAACAGAAAATTTTGTGGAGGGCCGGACCAAAAGGCTGAACTAAATTCTGCATAATATTAATTGTATTTCTTTATATAAAGCAATAAATATCATTGTTTTACAAGCTGCTAAGACTGGTAAGAGTCTGGAAAAAATGAGGTTGCCTTACAAAAAACGCTATTTATTCAATCAAACTTCCCAAAACAATGGTTAACAAAATGTGAACGTTTGTACCATTTTTTTTTCAGTCACATTCACCCCAAAACACAATAAAGACATCACAATATTGTCTTTCTACTCCAAATATCAAGCAAGATACATCATATTATAATAATGATGCCCACATTTGTAGTCTAATCACCTCATTTGGTGCTTTTCGCCGGAGATCGGCTCCGGCGCCTGCTGGTGACATCACACGATGTGATTGGCTGGACCGTTTGAAGGATGACGTACAAGTTTGTGGTTGGTCTGGACAAATTACGGAAGTAGTTATCGCGGGATTAGGTTTCGTGGGATTTCATGTCATGTCGCGTGCATTGCGTTTTTGTTGAACACAACTTCAAAATTAAAGCAATGCACATTCAGTCCATGCATGAGGTAAAATTAGAAAATATGTTTATTTTGTAATTTCTCATTAACCTTACGCGGGCCGGTCAGAATGAACCAAAGGGCCGGATGCGGCCCGCGGGCCGGAAAATGCCCAGGTCTGACTTACGCTATAAGGCACGGTTCTAACATACCTTACACATTGGCCTAACGAAAATAATAATAATTGTTGGGGTGTCTGCTGATTTGTTAGCTATAAATTTAGGTCTAATTTAGACAGTCTGACAGTCTGCAAGCATTGCACCGTCGGGTCTTCAAGTCTGGCTGAAGCAGAGGAGTGGGCTTTCCGGGGTTTCTTTTTTCGTTTTTTCTATATGTCCAGGTTTGAACTAAGTCATTTTGGCAAGATTTAATTTAATACAAAACAGAAATGGTCAGACACAAGCACGCCAAGCACATGGGAATGTATTTTGCCAATTTTGACAACGCACAGTTTTTTTAATGCCGCACCGTAGACAGCGAACGTTTAAACATGATCAAACATAGGAAATGAACGACACAAAGCATGGCTCAAAAACAAAAAAGTTAAATAAACTCTGCTGATAGTTGATGGTGTTGCAACACAGTGTTATAACCCAATCTCTACCCAACCACCCGTCATTTTAATTCTCCTCGGATCAGCACCGACCTCACATTTGGCCTTGGGAGAGTTCAGTTGACGGAAATCCGTCACACGACGGAAAACTTTAATCCATGCAATATGCGTATTACCGACATATAACAAGAAGCCCTGTACTCGAGTTGAGGGGGGATGCCATCCCCCCGGAATAAAAAAAATGGTCAAAATCATCCCCCCTCCCTTCCCTTGAGCAATTTTATCAATAAATGTGGACATTACTTCTATTTAACATTGGAATTAGAAATGCCACGCCACGTAGCTCTGCTGAAACTGAGCACACAATAAGCTACGGCGAGAGAGGGTGCGCGCAAGCGAAGCGTTTGAGGAGGTGACATTCAGTTGGGGTTCCGTTATTTTTGATTTCATTCGGCGTCAGTGACAGCAGCGGATTGCAGCATCATGGCCAAGCGGAGTGGACAGCAAGACCTCAGCAAGTTCGGATTTAAGATCGCAAGAAAAAACATTTCAGGAGGTAAGTCAAGAGTTACGAATATCAGTCACACTTTCTGTGAGCCCGCTATCATGCTGTAAAGTTCCCGATATGTAGCCTAATTTGTGGGCGGCGGATAACAACACAGCTATCATAATGAATGCTAGTTTGGAGTCTAGCCAGCTATCGATAGCTTACTCAGGTTCATGTTAGCTTTGATTTCTTGTATAAGGCCATTAATTTAATCAGCCTGGACGTTCGTTTGTTATTCTTCAGGCAACAAAAAGCGTTATTCAAGACAGGAAGGCTAAAATAAACGACACTAGCAGTTTTGAAGGCTTCATTGCCTCATTAGAGAGCCGGTCACAACATGTAATAATAGTAATAATAATAATAATAATAATAATAATAATAATGTTAGATTTATATAGCGCCTTTCAAGAAACCCAAGGACGCTTTACAATATAGACAAGGAAAAAAAATAAAATAAAATAAATAAATAATAATAAAAAAATAATTAAATAAAATAAAAATTCTACCAAGTAGGGGTCAGGATGTAATTCCCGTGGTGTAGCAGCCACAGTCCCACCAAAAGGCGCACAAAAATGAGTCCCACATCTCCAGCACCGCCGCCAGCAACATCGCTCGAGCACCACGCCATGGATCCACAAAGCGAGCACAGAAGCTCCGCCACGCAGAGCGCTGGTGTGTCCCAAACCGCCTGCACAGCCGCCGCGACACCACCGAGCAACACTGCTCGGAACATCACGCCAAGCGTTAAAGCACAGAGCGCTGGACAACCATGATGTAAAATGAGCAGCGAGCTCACTGCAGTCCATAGCTGGGAGAACAGGCATCGCCCACAGCGAACCAAGGCCTGGAGGGAACCGACGCCCAAAACTGGGTCCGGAGCTACACCACAACCGGCGGACAAAAACACTCAAAAACATCAAACTACACAAACAATAAATAAATAAAATGAAAATAGAAAAAAATAAAATAAAATAAAAAAGCTCTGGTGAGAAGCGGCAGCCAGAATGCGCAGGACGTACTCTCAACCGGAAACCGAAAAAAAAAATTGATGTAAGGCTGACTTACAATGTACTGTTGCTTGTTTTAGCTTACTGGTTCCCTACCTACCTCTGTATTTAACTCAATGTTCCCAATGTTCAGCTTTGAATAAAAATTCTATTGACTTGATATGAAAAGAATCAGTTGTTCATTTACATTGCCTGCTGAGGTTTTAATAAATTATTCACCAAACGATTTAAAAGGAGCCTACCATGACTATGAAGTTATACTTCAAATGTGTCATCTGCATTTCACCCTAATATGGAGAATGTGGTCGGTATGTCAGCCAGGAGACTGACTAAATATGACACATGACATCCACACTGTGCATGTTTTACAGTAAAATACCAGTGGATTATGTTTTTTACAACAAAAAGGGTACACAGTGTGTACTACACACTTTATCAGCACAAAATACTGTATGTCTGGTAAATGAACAAGGTCCACAGACCTACGTTGTGTGCAAACCCTCCTAAAAGCAAACCGGTTTCCCACCGACGGACCGACCGATGGGTCGACATGCGACTAAAAATTTCACCATCCCCCCGGTTTGATTTTACAACTCGACCACTGAAGAAGCCTGCCAAGTTTCATGAAATTCCTCCAAAAATTGTGAAAGGAGTTGATTTCAGAAGGTGAGCACCCTTCCCGGGACAGACATCGCCACGACATAATCCCCTTTCGGGCCTTTCGGCCAATGGGGGATTAAAAACTAATACTACAATTATTTTGCTCTCTGAGAAAATTTCTGCAAAGCTGCATCCAAATTTAGATAAAATTAATTTCCTTATAAAGGCTCAAGACATTTTTGGGAACAAATGCCACCCAAAGGTGCTGCTTACACAGCCGAGTCACACGTCTACTCTGGATCTGTGTACGTATTCAGGATATACTCAGTATTTTAGTACATCATAAATTATTAAGAGTCCAGATACATCCGTTATCCTCTTATCTGATCCGTCCAATTAGCATCTGCTGGGTCATGAATCAGAAACCCTCTTTATCACAATGGACTTTAGTCCGTGTGCAATTTTCATGATGCAACCCATTCTTTGGACGCCTCCTCCTTCCCTCGCGGTTCCGATTGGCTCAGAGTGGACCAATAGGAGGACGAGACACATCACACACACCTCCAGCTGCTCATAAGGCACCAGTTGGGCTGAGAACGTTCAAGGATAACGCGTTCAAGATGTAAACGACGGACTGTGCTTCAGTGAATCATGACTCAGGATCCTTTCTGTTTCGTCATGTGTAAATACAAACGTGGGGGTTGTGCGATGTGTTCAGGGATAACACACGTCAACGAATCGTGCGTGACGAATCCGAACCGCTTGTTTGAAACTTTATCCATGATTCAACTCTCAAGGAACCTCGACGTAGGATCTGCTGTGTTTTACACAGTAATTACAGAAGCAATGCAGATGGGGTAAACATTTTTTGAGCGAGTAGGCGGTGCTGACCTCGGAGCAGCGGGAGAGCGCAGTCCTGCAGCTCCATCACAACACCATCCAGCACAGGCAGCATGGGCGGGATGTCCAAGAGCACCAAGATGATTGGCTGAGGCAGAGAAGACATGAAGGGAAAGAAAAAAAAAAAAAAAGAAAGCCCACAACGACCTCTAAGAGACTCTCAAATCCACAAAACAAACTTAACTAATTTAGTACTTTTTAAATTGTTCACTAGAACTGATGAGTTTTGCTCTCTGGCTTGTTGCAAATCATTTTACACTACTACAAAATATAAAACTGATTTTAAGACGACAATAAATTGCACTCATTTACACTTTATTTATTTATTTACCTGATCCTTGCCGAACACATCTCCTTTGGCGATGCTGTAGAGCAGAGAGTAGGCGATCTGACCGGCAGCGCCCGTCACCAGCACACGGATTGGTTCGGCCTGCGGTTAGGGCGGGGAACAACACAGCAATCAACAACAAAACACAGCAACCTGCTCCCACTCGGACCTGAGAAATTACAGGTTGTGCAACAGCTAAAATTATCACAGCAAGACACCCTGGAACGCAAAGCTGCTGAAAAGTTTGAAGCATATCAGGTGATAAAAACATATTTAAAAAAAAAAAAATTTATATTTATATATATATATATATATATATATATATATATATATATATATATATATATATACACACACACACACATACATACACACACACACTGTATATATGTGAAATTAAATCAAATATCCAAAATCCTCTCTTTATTTGGTTCTGTCTCTTCTGCTCAATACCACCACTTTTGCAGTTTTTTTTCATTCATCATAATTCTTGTTTTTAGCACTATTACTGCAAGCTCACCTGTATAAAACATTTTTTATCGTTACATTTTTATACAGATAAAGATGTAACAATTAAAAAAAAATAAAAATTTATATATATATATATATATATATATATATGGTGTAGTGGTTAGCACTGTTGCCTCACAGCAAGAAGGTTCCAGGTTCGAGCCCAGTGGCCGACGGGGGCCTTTTCTGTGTGGAGTTTGCATGTTCTCCCAGTGTCTGTGTGGGTTTCCTCTACAGTCATGTGGTTACGTTAAAGTGCATATCCCGGACCAATTTCGTTTTTGTTTTGTTTTTTAAATATGAAAGTATGTCCCTTTACACACTCATCCAGAAGGGTCATTTTGCACAAGGCCATCTGTCTACAGCAGAAAAAAACAAAAACAACAAAACGCATCTGGAAAAATCCCAAGGGAGTCTCGAGCCAGATTCGTGACGTCACCTGCGGAAGCGCCAGCAGGCTGCGCAAGCTTTGCACGGTTTCAGTGCACAGCCTGTGTAGACCAAGCGCTCCCATTTCTCTCTCATTGTCCGGTCTTTTGGGAAACGATGAGTACTAATCCCATCATGATTGGTGTTGCTACACCCTCCTACGATACATCTGTTAACCATTTTAATAATTACGCGATAACGTTGAAGAAATTTGCAGAAAACCACCAGGTTGTTTTCTCATAAACAAACCAGCGCTGATGTAGGATTCAGAGGGAGGCGTCCCGCACGCGACGTCACGAAAATCAATGTTTGCCGGGAAATTCAAATGCCAAGTTTTTTCAGAGGCGGACCAATTCGCCTCAAATGGCTTGATTTCAACTGAATTTTTCTGGTATTGCGCAAGGTTAAAAAAATTGCACGAAATGCAAAATGTGACAGATATTTGACCAAAGTTTAATATAAAATAGGAGAATTACATTGATCTTGCTCCTGAATTTACCAATGATATGCACTTTAACATGGGGCAGCCGTGGCCTGAGGGTGGGCTGAAGTGCCCTTGAACAAGGCACCTAACCCTCGGTGCTGTACTATAGCTGCCCACTGCTCTAGGTATGTGTGTGTGTGTGTGCTCACTGCTCACTTGTGTGTGTGTTCACTGCTTCAGATGGGTTAAATTTCACTGTGTTTGTCTGATAACTTGCTGCTGCAACAATTTCCCAGCTTGGGATCAATGAAGTAAAAAAATCTAAATCACACACAGGTACACATCACTATTGTGAACAATAAATAAATAAGTAAATAAAAACCACAAGCACATGATGCTGTGCACTTTATGCCCTGTATATTATACACTGTATTAAATTATATTATAGCCTGGAACTGACAATTAATTTACTTAACCAGATTCATACTCAAAAGTCAAATCAGAGGCGGTGCCATTTCTTTTTTTTAATCTATAAAAATCCTAAAACATGAAAACAAGACCTGGATTTCTGTATAATCCGTTTTGTATATTTAATATATACACTGTACATGTCAATACGAGCTTCTGCGCATGCGCGTTTGTACATTAACTCTACTAGCCGAAATCAGAATCACTTTATTAATCCCCGGAGGGAAATTCAAAATTGCAACCAAGCTCCTGAATCAAGGAAGAAGTAAATATGTCTAAAAATAGAAGATAATATAGTCTTTAAAAAAAGAATAAATAAAAATACAATAAATTTAAATAAGTTCAATAACTTAACTCAAAGAAGAAGAAGGGAAAAAAAGCTGGTTCATACTCTGAAGAGAAATCAGGGTTAATCAAGTTAAGTTTAAACAGATAGAAAAAGTCAAGAAAAAATATAATTACTGTTAAAAATAAAATAAAATAGCGATTTTTCTCCCTGAATGCGCACAATGATGACGCAAATGATGCCACGCGCACAGGACGCAGCCGTAAACCAAACACTAAAACTCGCGCGTATGCTAATTACATAGCATGCATAATTAATTAGTGAATAATCAGTTTTTATTTTTACTTTTTGGCTCATAAAGTGCATCCAAATTCTTTATTTTCCCCACTGACTTCCCGACAAGAAAGCAGGAATACACATTTTACACAGCTTGTCACGTAATCAAGCTAATGCTAACTAGCTAGCTAGTACACTGATAAAGCTTATATCTCTATATAGATGTTTATTCGGGTTCTACCATTTCCGTCAAAACCAGACGTTATACATACAGCGTTTAACAACTTAATAAAAAAAAAGGTGTTCTGTTAAAAACATGTTAACACTTTACAACCCAAACAGGCTCGAAAACCCGTGCTAAATAAAATAAATATGTATTTCTCACCATATTTAAATGATTTTCAGGGTGAGATGCTCGACCTGGACTTGCGCTCTCCTAACTCAGGAACAGACCCAGCGGTCACCTCTGCTCTTATGCCGAAATGTCTGTCAGTGAAGTGCGTCCTGAAGCGCTGCTGGGAAATGTAGTTTTTTCCACCTTATGACGCGTTTGTTTCTGAACAAGAAGGACTACATATCCCAGACATCCCTGCTACGGGTTAGGTTTGATTCACCACGCCCACACCAGCACCATATATGGAAAGTATTTGTGGAAAACGGTTAGTTTTGAAAACGGCTAGTTTGCAGTTGATGTTTTTGCTTGATTGATTGATTGATTGATTGATTGATTGATTGGGCATAAACATGTAAAAATTTTACATAAATAAATATATAAAATATTGACAATCATACCAGGATAACACAATAAAGCGCACAGCGCTTGTTTCCATTGTGGTCCTTGGGTCAAGTGACTAGCATGTAACAAGTGACTAAAAATGAAAATAGAATATTATACAAATTGTTAAAATAAATTAAACAAAAATAACCATAAATTACCTTGAACAGTGCGTAGAGAAATCATGAACACGAAAGCAATAGTCACAAAAATATCTCTAGGCTCATATATGACAGTCACACAATGTATTAGTGTCATATGCTGAGCCAGGCTTGTAGAAAAACATCAACACACAGCAATGTGTCAGATATGGGTCTGTCTCAGAAACTGGGTACTGTGGGGGTCCCCCACTAAATATACTCAGTCAATAAACTATACGATTTTGAGTGGTGATGTTGGTTTTAATTTGAAATAAAATGATGAAAGAAGGGCGGCACGGTGGTGTAGTGGTTAGCGCTGTCTCCTCACAGCAAGAAGGTCCGGGTTCGAGCCCCGTGGCCGGCGAGGGCCTTTCTGTGCGGAGTTTGCATGTTCTCCCCGTGTCCGCGTGGGTTTCCTCTGGGTGCTCCGGTTTCCCCCACAGTCCAAAGACATGCAGGTTAGGTTAACTGGTGACTCTAAATTGAGCGTAGGTGTGAATGTGAGTGTGAATGGTTGTCTGTGTCTATGTGTCAGCCCTGTGATGACCTGGCGACTTGTCCAGGGTGTACCCCGCCTTTCGCCCGTAGTCAGCTGGGATAGGCTCCAGCTTGCCTGCGACCCTGTAGAACAGGATAAAGCGGCTACAGATAATGAGATGAGATGATGAAAGAAATCTCATTCATCTCATTATCTGTAGCCGCTTTATCCTTCTACAGGGTCGCAGGCAAGCTGGAGCCTATCCCAGCTGACTACGGGCGAAAGGCAGGGTACACCCTGGACAAGTTGCCAGGTCATCACAGGGCTGACACATAGACACAGACAACCATTCACACTCACATTCACACCTACGCTCAATTTAGAGTCACCAGTTAACCTAACCTGCATGTCTTTGGACTGTGGGGGAAACCGGAGCACCCAGAGGAAACCCACGCGGACACGGGGAGAACATGCAAACTCCGCACAGAAAGGCCCTCGCCGGCCACGGGGCTCGAACCCGGACCTTCTTGCTGTGAGGTGACAGCGCTAACCACTACACCACCGTGCCGCCCTTGATGAAAGAAATAATAAAGATAAAACTAAATCTTTGATGTGAATACTCTATTCAGAATTTGGCAAAAATTCTGCAAATTTGTGGAAAAATGGCGGCTTGATCTGGGACATGATAAATGGTCGACTACATCGCGTTCCCTTAAAAAGGTTGTAGTCCACTGAAAAGTCTACAGTTATCAATAATTGTATTTTGAGCTGTAACTTTATCCACCTAAGGATTGGTGCGCTCACAGAATAATCATAACCGTAATAAAACATCATGCAGAATATTTGATCACCGTTGTAACTCCGTTTTCCGCAAACCCAAAACCAATATGATCGTGTGTTTTGATCTAAACGGAAAGCCTCAGGGTCAAGGTCACGACCTCACCAAAAGTAGGAACTTAAAATCACTACGCCATATAAACATTTAGTTATAAATCTGCGATGTTGTTTTTTAAAACGAAAGCTGAAAGTTAGGTATAGAATATGTTTCTTACAGACTATGTTACGATGGTAGCTGGTCTTGTATGAATTTCTGAGCTATAAAATGAGTCGTGGTCTATTTTTTACCGTAGCGTGTTATTTGTGTGCGGGGAAGGACACGCATTAACAATTTGCATGTGTAGAATGGAATTTTCCACTCCAACAGTTAGAAGTTGATCGTGCTTCCATTTGCGGTCTTTCTGTTACGCGGGTGATCTGTTCAGGCGTTATCGCTGAAAAGGTGAGTTTTGAGAGTTTTATTTTGTTTTAGTCTTGCAGTATAAGGCAATAGAATGTTTCTTTTTCATCTTACTTTCATATTTCGTAGTGTTTGCATATTTTTGGCTAATATTTTGCAACCATGTTCAATTTAGATCAAACTTTTGATAGAATCTACGGCCAGTCATTTTGCCGCGCCCCCGCCTCACACTCCGTCCGGTGCGGTAGTGATGTCCCGTTGCTCACGCACCGCAGCAGAGACCCGCGCGACCTTCAGCCGGTACGGTCGCTGTTCTTTTACCACCGCCGTTATTCTCATCTTTCCGGTGTGTTCTTGATTTTTCCATTGTGTCCTATTTCGCCATATCAAATACCTAAAATGTATCATATTATTCATATTTAAGTGAATCATCAATTCAGTCATCATAGCTTGGCATTTTTAACCCAAGCAATCAAAAAGAGGAAATTTATTCAATATTTTCACTCATCTGTGAAGGAGGGGCTTTAATTCTTCATGATGGAGTTATTTTATATGGAAATCAATTTTACAAAAGCATTTGAATTGTAATCAAAAAAATTTTCCACAGTGGAGGCCAGATAAAGCAAGATACTATCTTTATTCTTATTAAACATGACAAAAGAAACATTGAGTGTGAGGGAAATGCAAAAAAAAAATTTAAATTAGAAAATTTATTTTTTGACCATAATGTCCCAAGGGCGACACGGTGGTGTAGTGGTTAGCGCTGTCGCCTCACAGCAAGAAGGTCCGGGTTCGAGCCCCGTGGCCGGCGAGGGCCTTTCTGTGTGGAGTTTGCATGTTCTCCCCGTGTCTGCGTGGGTTTCCTCCGGGTGCTCCGGTTTCCCCCACAGTCCAAAGACATGCAGGTTAGGTTACCTGGTGACTCTAAATTGAGCGTAGATGTGAATGTGAGTGTGAATGGTTGTTTGTGTCTGTGTCAGCCCTGTGATGACCTGGCGACTTGTCCAGGGTGTACCCTGCCTTTCGCCCGTAGTCAGCTGGGATAGGCTCCAGCTTGCCTGCGACCCTGTAGAAGGACAAAGCGGCTAGAGGTAATGAGATGAGATGAGATGAGATAATGTCCCAAATGAGAGACCAGTTTCTGAGACGGACCCATATCAGACCTGATTTATGACAGATTATATCACACAATGTCTTTAGATATTGAAAGAAAAAGTGAATACACAATCTGGTTTCTCTGTCACTTCACAATCCACTTGGACACACAGTCCTGTGCAAAAGTCTTAGGTAAAGAAATGCTTTCGGTCAAAAATGGTGTAAAAATAATGAAATTAAATGTGTCAAAATAAAAAAAAATAGTATAAACAGTAATCAGTAAGCCATAATAAATGAAACAAAGTCAGTATTTGGTGTGAGACGACCCTTTGTTTAAAAAAAAAGTCTGAGGTACAATGAGTGCAGTTTGATAAGGAAATGAGCTGTAGGTTTTACTGAGCATCTTACAGAACCAGCCACAGTTCTTCTGGACACTTTGACTGTCACACTCGCTTCTTCATTTTGCACCAAAACCCAGGAGCCTTCATTATGTTTTCTTTTTTAATATGAAAAGTGCTCTCTTCTTTTGTAATGTGAAGAGCACATCAGATGCAATTTTTGCTTTAAGAATGTTAATGGAGAAGTACAGGGAAGGCCAGAGAAAGCTACATTGTGTGTTTGTAGACCTGGAGAAGGCATACGATAGAGTGCCGAGAGATGAGTTATGGTACTGTATTAGAAAATGTGGAGTGAATGAGAAGTATATCAGAGTGGTGCAAGACCTGTATGAGAACAGTGAAACAGCAGTGAGGTGTGCAGTTGGAACGACTGAATGGTTCAAGGTGAAGGTGGGACTTCACTAAGGATCTGCTTTGAGTCCTTTCTTGTTTGCCATTGTAGGTATCATGCCGCCATCTTGTGTCAGAACTACAATTCCCAGGCAACTTCCGCGTGACCTACGTCACGCGTGGGCGGGATCATCTACGTCAGTCTGCCATGCGTGCATAAGTCCAAGCGGAAGCTCCGCCATCTTGGTCTCTCGCGTTCGGACTTCAATGAGTCTAGATGCATAAAGAGACGCTCTCCAACCTGAAGACGTCTTCTTTCTTGCAAGATCCATCACTCAGCGCGATTTTCTTTCTTACCCTTGGCAAAGGTAAACTCTAGAGTCGCGCGATCTTTAAACTCAACCTGAGTTACAACCGGTTTACTTGCATTAGAAGTGACGTCACGACTGCAGCCCAGGCAGTTAAAAGTTAAGAAGCGATTGAATCCTTTTTAACTCAAAAGCGCTGTGCATCTTATTCTGATCAGAGACTTTTCCTCACGAACGCTGAGGTTCGGACCAAGAATCCTCTGCTTTCCACGGGAACCACCCAAGTGCTCTGCTGGACCCGAAAGTTTTCTACGCCTCCATCACGAGCGGCTCACGTGCTCCCACGGCGAGGCCCGAAACTACACCGGCGAATAGTTCTTCATATCTTGCTAAAGGCAGGATTAAGTAAGATTTTGGCATTTGGGCATAATTAAGATAGTCTTAGGAATTTGCTTTTATTTGAAATAGTGTGAATTTAAACCCAGGTTTATCTGTTACACTGTTAGACACGCAGCGTGTTGATTTATTTTGGTTCTGTGTTCTCTCAATTTGTTTTAATAGGCTGCGCATGCTTCTCTCTTTCTCTTATTCTGACTAACACTAATTTCCTTATCATACATTTTGACCTTATCAAGGTTTCAGTGAGTTTGGTAATGTTATGAGTGTGGAATCTTTTTGTTACTGAGAAACCACGTGCTCAACAGGCCTGACCAGGCCTGATACACTTTAGATAGCTTCCCTTTGTCTTTAGCTACCTCGTGCTCAGTAGGCCTCACCAGGCCTAACAAACACACAAGCTAGGCCACACACACACACACACACACACACACACACACACACACACACACACACACACACACACACACCTCACTGCTTGTATATATTGATTTATTATTTTTATCTTTGTATAATAAATTCATTTATTAAACAAACTGTGTTTATTTGTGTGAACAATATATATGAAGTCCCCAATCTTCCTCAAATTCAAAAGGGTGCATATAAAAGTTATGTAATATGGAAAGTGATCGTAATAATTTGGAAATATACCATAATTTAGCTGTTTGGTAATTTATTATTAAGCACCAGGATTAATGGTATGATTCACTAAATGATTCACTGAATGATTCACTAAATGATTCAATAAATGATTCACTAAATGATTCACTAAATGATTCACTTCAAATGAGACTGATTCTATGGTATGATTCAATTCAAATGAGTCAAAGTAAATGATTCAATGGGATTGATTCGTTTCAATTATTAACCTTCAAATTTAATGAGACTGATTTAATGAGACTGATCACTTAATTTCAATAATTAACTGATTGCACCCACACCATAGTGATGGATAGCTTGATGGACGAAGTGAGGCAAGAGTCACCATGGAACATGATGTTTGCGGATGATATTGTGATATGTGATGAAAGTAGAAAGGAGGTTGAGTTGGGTTTGGAGAGATGCATTGGAACGAAGAGGAATGAAGGTGAGCAGGAGCAAAACAGAATACGTGTACATCAATGAGAACAGGGATGAGAGTACAGTGAAGATGCAAGGAGTAGACGTAAAGAAAGTTGGTGAATTCAAGTACCTGGGGTCAACTGTGCAGGAAAATGGGGGCTGCGATAGTGAGATGAGAAAGAGAGTGCAGGCAGGGTGGAACAGTTGAAGAAGGATTTCGGGAGTCATTTGTGATCGGAAAGTCCCAGCAAAAGTGAAAGGTAAGATGTATAAGACAGCAGTGAGACCAGCTGTGATGTATGGATTGGAGACCGTAATCTTAACGAAGAGACAGGAGGCAAAGTTGGAGGTGGCGGAGTTGAAGATGTTAAGGTTTGTGATGGGAGTGACGAGATTGTACAGGGTAAGGAACGAGCACATCAGAGGGACAGCACATGTGGAGAGCTTGGGAATGAAGCTAAGAGAGATGAAACAGATGGTATGAGCACATCCTAAGAAGAGATGCAGAGCATGTTGGAAGGAGAATGTTGAGGATGGAGCTGGCAGGCATACGAAAACGAGGAAGGCCAAAGAGGAGATACATGGATGTGGTGAGAGAGGACATGAAAGTGGCAGGTGTGGTAGAGAAGGATGCGGAAGACAGGGACCAATGGAGACGAAAGATCCGCTGTGGCGACCCCAATCGGGAGCAGCCAAAAGAAGAAGAACAAGAAGACGCTCTCTTCTTTTGTAATATGCTGCTCAGACATATTACAAACATTTTTGGGACTTTAAAATGTTTTTGTAATGTTCTGACTCGATGTAGAAGTCGTAAAACAGAAATCTATAACAATGTTTGTATGAAAAAAAATATATATATATTCACTACCATTCAAAAGTTTGGGGTCACCCAGACAATTTTGTGTTTTCCATGAAAAGTCACACTTTTATTTCCCACCATAAGTTGTAAAATGAATAGAAAATATAGTCGAGACATTTTTCTGGCCATTTTGAGCATTTAATCGACCCCACAAATGTGATGCTCCAGAAACTCAATCTGCTCAAAGGAAGGTCAGTTTTATAGCTTCTCTAAAGAGCTCAACTGTTTTCAGCTGTGCTAACATGATTGTACAAGGGTTTTCTAATCATCCATTAGCCTTCTGAGGCAATGAGCAAACACATTGTACCATTAGAACACTGGAGTGAGAGTTGCTGGAAATGGGCCTCTATACACCTATGGAGATATTGCACCAAAAACCAGACATTTGCAGCTAGAATAGTCATTTACCACATTAGCAATGTATAGAGTGGATTTCTGATTAGTTTAAAGTGAGCTTCATTGAAAAGAACAGTGCTTTTCCTTATTTTTCAAAAATAAGGACATTTCAAAGTGACCCCAAACTTTTGAACGGTAGCGTAGGGTGGCTAAGATTTTTGCACGGTACTGTATAACAAAAACAATATGTTAAGATAGGCAACTTAAATCTATCCAGAAACATAGATTGTTCTTTTTGCTCGTAAAAATAGCAATCGCAATCCAGCAATCTGGTCATTAATCTCCCCAGACACTACTATTCTTTCACAGCTCTTGACCAGACACACCTGATGCAGGTAATAAAGTCTGTACAATGTAAAATTTCCTGCCACAGGTTCATTTGGAAATGGAGGACGTGTATGTTGTTGTTCCTCAAGGTGCGGATGTAAACTTTGGACCTACGTCGAATATAACGCCAGATAGTGCTGGTGTGTTGAAATAGTTCTTGCTGTTACTCAAGTAAGCTGGATATATAATGTTAAACTCCTGCACATTTTGTTAACCTAATAACAGTGTAGCCCATTATCCAGTAACTACCTGGTAATTAAGTTAAGTATTTAATTATAAGAGTCAGTAGTGCCTCAGATTCAGTAATTTAAGAAATTAAACATCAGTACGCAGTGAATAGAACTGTCCTGCTAGCTACGTAACACGACACCCATTCAGATGTAACAATTCACTACTCATCTCATCTCATTATCTGTAGCCGCTTTATCCTGTTCTACAGGGTCGCAGGCAAGCTGGAGCCTATCCCAGCTGACTACGGGCGAAAGGCGGGGTACACCCTGGACAAGTCGCCAGGTCATCACAGGGCTGACACATAGACACAGACAACCATTCACGCTCACATTCACACCTACGCTCAATTTAGAGTCACCAGTTAACCTAACCTGCATGTCTTTGGACTGTGGGGGAAACCGGAGCACCCGGAGGAAACCCACGCGGACACGGGGAGAACATGCAAACTCCGCACAGAAAGGCCCTCGCCGGCCCCGGGGCTCGAACCCGGACCTTCCTGCTGTGAGGCGACAGCGCTAACCACTACACCACCATGCCGCCCCAATTTGTAACTTGATCTACAATTTAATATATATTGTAGGAACATCGTACTTACTATGTTTTGGCAACATGTCACGGTATCATGATAGGAATTAAATTCATAAGGTTAGCTTTGGGAGGATCACTTCAACAGTAGCTATAACTGTTTAACAATGCTATCGAGCAGTGATATTAAGGAAGTCCTATTAACAAGGTGTACTATTGATAATGATAGATTTTAAAATGGCGTCACCTAATGACTTGTGACGTCAATTCATACTCGCTGGTGTGTCCAGTTCAACAATAGTTGATCAACAATTTTTTCCACATCTTATTTTTGTGCACATATTTCCATCGACTGTATGGCTCAGCTGATTTCTACTGTCTTTATGAATCTAATAAAAAGAAATAGGTAAATAAATAAGCAAGTGAACTGTTATTTAGCTTGTGAAACAGTTTTTTTGTCGTGAAATATCACAATTTTAGGGTGGCGTGGTGGTGTAGTGGTTAGCACTGTCGCCCCACAGCAAGAAGGTTCCGGGTTTGAGCCTAGTGACTGACGGGGACTTTTGTGTTTGGAGTTTGCATGTTCTCTCCGTGTCTGTGTGGGTTTTCTCCGGGTGCTCCGGTTTCCTTCACAGTCCAAAGACATGCAGGTTAAGCTTACTGGCTTCTTGAAATTGCCCGTGTGTGTATGAGTGCACAGAAAGGAACTGGCCATGCTAATACTGCAATTCTGGCTGAGTCAACCAAACATGGTTCGCCTCAAGCCCAGATTGGGTTCAGCGATGATGATGATCACAATTTTACTTACTTTGACCTAGAGCTCATGACTGGGGTTTCATAAATTTGTCAGGTAATGGTAACTAAAAAAAAAAAAAAGGTAGTTATTTCTTAATACTGTATCGTCGTGCAGCAGGTCCGCCCTCTCCATGCAGCCGCTGTGGTCCAAAGGAAAAACAGAAGCCAAGGTAGTTTGGCAATGGCAGCGCTGCAGGAGTTGCTGGAAGCACTGCAGTTCAGCATCAGACCACTTTAGGGACTCCAGCTCTGGATTTAACCTCAGGGTTTACTCACAAAGGCCTTTCCCATAAATGGATATGGCTGCAAGGCAGCGGAGGTTTGAAATCAGAGTTTTCCTTCTCCTAGATGGGTTACCTTTCCAGGTTGATGAACCCCATCTGCCCAAAGCACCGGTTAAAGGCGCCAGTTACCTGCCTCCGCTCCTTCTCCTATCAGTAGTAGCAGTTCCGCCAGGCTTCTATCTAAGCCACATGTGCAGGCTAGGAGCTGGACTTGGTTGTCAGAGGCTATTTAAGACGCACATCAGGAGGAGCTTTTTTATAGACGGTGGGAGCTTATCCCCACTGCCACCCCTCGGCTATGACAACCTTGGAACCTTAAAGGAGAACTGAAGGCAAATTTTTTTTATTATCAAAATAATATTTATCTAATTTTATTAAATATAGGAATGCATTTTTGATAGCTATTGTGTCGCTGCTATAGCAAATTATGAGTGTTTGAAATACGCTCTGTAATATATCAGTCCATATGTCAAAGCAATGGCTGTAAACGAGATTCGTTGAGACCTGTGCAAGACATCGTAGGACTGAAGTAAAACGTACAGCGGAAATCAAAGTGACCAACATTGTCAAAAGATGCGCGCGCCCTCTTTCGAATGCTGATGTAATTAAGCCGGAAGTTTTGTTTGTTTTGATAGCAATCAGGAAAGTTTGAAAAAAGTAGGCTGTAATCGTCATTTAAACTCGTTTTTGTGCAATATTTCGTTTGGAAAACAGTTTTCAAAATGGTGGCACCGACACCCGGCTGACACTTCACGTTTCGAAATCTTGCACAAGTCTCGTGAAGATTGCGTGGATAAGCGACACCTGCCATGGACCAAACGAACTAAATTCATCATGGCTAAAAAACGAATAGGCCGATAAGTCTCATCTCATCTCATTATCTCTAGCCGCTTTATCCTATTCTACAGGGTCGCAGGCAAGCTGGAGCCTATCCCAGCTGACTACAGGCGAAAGGTGGGGTACACCCTGGACAAGTCGCCAGGTCATCACAGGGCTGACACATAGACACAGACAACCATTCACACTCACATTCACACCTACGCTCAATTTAGAGTCACCAGTTAACCTAACCTGCATGTCTTTGGACTGTGGAGGAAACTGGAGCACCCAGAGGAAACCCACGCGGACACAGCGAGAACATGCAAACTCTGCACAGAAAGGCCCTCGCTGGCCCCGGGGCTCGAACCCAGACCTTCTTGCTGTGAGGCGACAGCGCTAACCACTACACCACCGTGCTGCCCAGGCTGATAAGTATAATATTTAATTGCAATTAGTTGCCAATACAGTCCTGCGATAAGCTGGCGACTTGTCCAGGGTGTACCCCGCCTCTTGCCCATAGTCAGCTGGGATAGGCTCCAGCTTGCCTGCGACCATGTAGAACAGGATAAGCAGCTACAGATAATAGATGGATGGATGGATGGATGGATGGATGGATAGTTGCCAATATGAGTCACAATATAAGGTTACTAAAACCGAAAATGTAATTGAATAACGTGGTAAGAAATAAAGCAAGTTTAAAAATGACTTCAGTTCCCCTTTAATGCTGTATATGTCCTAATAAAAGTGTTAAATGCCTATACTACAAAACTGTAGGCTAGTCCTTGACAAAAGGAGCAAGAATACAGCACCTAATTAAATGTAGGCCAAGGTTGCGTTTGCAGAACATCTGATTTTTTTTCTTTGGCGCAAAAAGACTGAAGGGCAAGAGGAATGGTTAGAGTAGCAGCTTTGGGACCAAAAGGTTGCCGGTTTGATTCCCTGGACCAGCAAGGATGGCTGAAGTGCCCTTGAGCAAGGTACCTAACCCCTAACTGCCCTCTAGGCTGCTCTGGGTGTGCTGTATGTCGCTCTGGATAAGAGCGTTTGCTAAATGCCATTAATGTAATGTGATTTAAATGACTTTGCTTCAGAGTTCCTTCACAGTTCTCCAAAACTAGGCTACATGATTCAGTGAAGCTAAATAAATGGCGTAGGAGTCAGAAACCTCTCTGAGTTGTGAATCGGTCAGAGTTTGGGGTGGCCACGCCCCTGAGACCGGAGGTCGCTGTCTATGGTGCTGAACGTAGATCTGGCGTGTTTCTTTCATGAGTAAAGCAATAAAGTGACCATCGCGGGCTTCCCTCTCTCTCTCTCTCTCTCTCTCCATTATGAATGAGCCATTGCACAGAGATCAGCTTCCCCATGCAGTGCTGCAGAAATACAACCTACACCACAGCCCACGCGTTAAAGATTCATTTCACAATTCAGGACTCACCACCAGGATAAAACGAGCTGTTCTGTATGAAAAACCATCCAGGGTGCCATGTTCCTGGTGATTTGCCTTTGGTTTTAGTGCTGCAGATTGCGAGTGAGAAGCGTTTTACCTGCGCAGAGGCAGCGCGCACCACCAAGTACATCGCGGTGAGCAGAGTGAGCATGGCGGGGTGAAGCCTGTCCGTTTCCCCTGGGGCTGGAACGCAGAGTGTGTATCTGCAGCTGGAGCGCTCGACAGGACGGGTTTCAGCTAAAGATGGACGCAGTTACTACGAGCGTTATAAGGGATGAATAGCGTTGAGGTTCCTGACCGCAGTGTGTCCTCTACAGCGCCACCGCGCGGTGATCCAGCTGCTCAATGCGGTGTGTTTTAGGGATCAAAATAACTCTGTAATTAAAGCCACAGCTTCACATGAGCAGGAGATGATGATAAATGCATGTGCTCTTTGAACAAAATTGTTCCACCTTGGTCATGTATTCTCACACACCACACATCCTGACAACAAACCACGCTCAGACCAATAACAGCACGCTATAAGCTCGAATAAATAAATAAATAACCTTATGGCGAGATGACGTCACTGCACCATCATTTAAAGTAGAACTAAAATCTCATCTCATCTCATTATCTCTAGCCGCTTTATCCTGTTCTACAGGGTCGCAGGCAAGCCGGATCCTATCCCAGCTGACGACGGGCGAAAGGCGGGGTACACCCTGGACAAGTCGCCAGGTCATCACAGGGCTGACACATAGACACAGACAACCATTCACACTCACATTCACACCTACGGTCAATTTAGAGTCACCAGTTAACCTAACCTGCATGTCTTTGGACTGTGGGGGAAACCGGAGCACCCGGAGGAAACCCACGCGGACACGGGGAGAACATGCAAACTCCGCACAGAAAGGCCCTCGCCGGCCACGGGGCTCGAACCTGGACCTTCTTGCTGTGAGGCGACAGTGCTAACCACTACACCACCGTGCCGCCCTCGGTTATAACTTGTTTTATATATAAATAACTTTACATTTCCTTGACAGTGGAGTAGCACACTTTTTTTTAACATTAAATGTTTATCCTTTACCTGGAATTGTGCATGTACCTTTGTGCATGCACAATTTAAATATCCATCCATCCATCCATCCATCCATCCATCCATCCATCCATTATCTCTAGCCGCTTTATCCTGTTCTACAGGGTTGCAGGTGAGCTGGAGCCTATCCCAGCTGACTATGGGCGAGAGGCGGGGTACACCCTGGACAAGTCACCAGATCATCGCAGGGCTGACACAGAGACAAACAACCATTCACACTCACAGTCACACCTACGGTCAAGTCAAGTCAAGTTTATTTCTATAGCGCTTTTAACAATAGACATTGTCCCAAAGCAGCTTTACAGAATCTGAATGACCCAAGACATGAGCCAATTTTATCCCTAATCTATCCCCAATGAGCAAGCCTCTGGCAACGGTGGCAAGGAAAAACTACCCCAGACGACACAAGGAAGAAACCTCGAGAGGAACCAGACTCAAAAGGGAACCCATCCTCACCTGGACAACAACAGACAACATGACTATAACATTAACAGTTTTAACATGAAGTCAGTTTCGTTGATGTTATAAACTCTTCATTAATGGAAACTTGAGTGCAAAACTGTTCATGACAACTGCAGTCCTAAAGTTAGCAAGTCAACTGTAGTCCTCAGCCGTAAAAGCATTACTGTAAGAGTCCAGAGCGTCTTCCAAGTGTGACTTTCAACTGTCCATATGGGGCCGTCCTCCACAGGAGCAATGTGATGAGACTCCAACCAGACATAACAATGGTCAATTTAGAGCCACCAATTAACCTAACCTGCATGTCTTTGGACTGTGGGGGAAACTGGAGCACCTGGAGGAAACCCACGCAGACATGAGGAGAACATGCAAATTCCACACAGAAAGGCCCACATACATTCAATTTAGAGTAATTTAGGGCAATTTAGAGTAGCCAGTTAAGCTAACTGCATGTCTTTGGATTGTGCGGGAAACAGACGCAGACACGGAGAGAACATGCAAACTCCATGCAAACAGAAAGGCCCCATTCAGCCACTGGGCTCGAACCCAGAACCTTCTTGCTGTGAGGTGACAGTGCTAACCACTAGACCACCATGCTGCCCCTTGAGAGTATCACCATTGTGTCATGGAAAAGTACAGTTTATTACTTTTTGTTCTGAGAATGTACAACAAAGTGCTTTGTCATTAGAGTTAGACACATTTTCTGTTCTGTTTTAAGCAGGTTTGTGATACAGATTATCTTCTGTATATAGACCAGAGGTGGACAGTAACGAAGTACATTTACTTGAGTACTGTACTTAAGTACACTTTTTGAGTATCTGTACTTTACTTAAGTATTATTTTTGTTGGAAACCTATGACTTTAACTTCACTACATTTGAAAGACAAATACTGTACTTTTCACTCCACTATATTTCTATCAAGGTCCTCGTTACTATGAAGCAGCTTTGAAAGCGGATGTTTTTTCTTTTCTTTTCTAAAACGTGATTGATTTTTTCCCAGGTGACACTGAGACAGCCAATCAGTAATCACGAGAGTCATGTCACATCCATAGACTGGATAAAATCAAGTTCAGTGATTTTTCAGTAGCATTATTTAACACGATCAGTTAATGGCAGAATGGAAGGAGGCGGTTCTTCTGGAGAACGCACGCACTCATGGCTTTAGCTAGAACCCATGTTTCAGTTTTCTGAAAGGATTAAAGAATCGTTTCATTTTAAATGTTTGTTTGATTGCCAAAAACAAACCGCATCACAGCCGACAAAAACTCACTGTCCAACCTGCGGAAGCATAGTGAGGGATATAAACGTTTTATTCCAAGAGAAAGCTTGTAATGAAGTTGTCTGTGCTTTTAGAGCTAGCAATAACATTGCATAGCTATGCAGTCTGGTTAGTCAAATGACTTTCTATGGATTTTCCCGCCAAGTTGCCGTCACCTTGTCCACAGCTAACGTTAACACATAGCTAGTTAACTTGGACGCTGTTAGTTAGCATGTAAAAACGGAGTTACGCTAACATGAATAACGTTAACTTATCTGAAGTTCTTTCAGAAATATGTTTTAGCATTATCTTGCCAAATAAACAGAATGTAGAAATCTTTCTTTTCTAGTAGCGTTAGCTACCCAATATGATTTGGAGTTTGAAAAGAGTTTGCTAGCATGTCAGGTGGAGTTTCACTGACTAGCTAGCTTAACGTTAAACCGCCATGATGCACAGCATGTGTTCATTTTGTGAATTCAGAAAATAATCTAGTTGGTTGCTTCCGAGGCATGAGGTATTATAAGCACTGTGGCAATGATGCAATGATGCGTTGACAGAAAATGTACTTTTGATACTTATGTATTTTTAAAAGCAAGTTCTTCAGTACTTTAACTTAAGTAAAAATTTGACTGGACAACTTTCACTTGTATAGGAGTCACATTTGACCAGTGGGATCTGTACTTTGACTTAAGTAATGAAGTTGGGTTCTTTGTCCACCTCTGGTACAGACTGAAGCTTATATAACTGGCTGTAATAGACTACAGAGTCACAGTTAAAACAACAACAACAACAACAACAACAACAACAACAACAACAACCCCATTGACCTGTAACAACATAATCCAAAAAAAATCAGTTTATATCATATTAATCACCATCCAGTAGGAGTTAACAGTTAAATCAGGTAGCAGTTAGTTATCAGTTCTGACCGCTAGATGGAGCCAAAACACTGTTTTTATTTTGATAAACGGTAACTCCTGAGTTTAATACTTCCTTTAAACAGCAAAGAGCGCGATATGACATTTTTTTTACAGCAACCCTGCTGAATTCTCGCACCTGATCAGTCAGAATGTGTATAATGTGTATAGACGCCTATATATATTTACACACATTTTTTAAAATAATCTCTGAAAGTAGTTCCAGCTGTGATTCAAATCACAAGTTCATATTAATGAGCTCTTTCAACTATATGATCGTTTCTATAGTGACAACTCGCTAAAGAATGTTATTTAACAAACCAAAGCAAAAAATCATTGATATGGTGACGTTTTCTCTAAGGAGAGGTTTGTTTTATTTAACACTGATGGAAGGAGTCTCCAGTGTCAGTGCTCTGTAACAGTCAGGAGGTTTTCAGACACAGGAAAGTCTTCAGGACTTTCAGGAGTTTATAGTTTGCTATAAACTATAGTTTATAGTTTATAGAGAGAGAGAGAGAGAGAGAGAGAGAGAGAGAGTGATGAAGAAACGACTGTTTATAGCTGCTACAGTGAAAACAGGAACTGACTTGTGTCATTGCACAACATTAAATACACTTAAAAAGCATGAGTTAAGTTATTAGAAAACTGTAGTAATAATAATGGCTAAAGGTGTGTGGTACAAGAGGAGCAAAGAGGGGACAGAGAGAGAGAGAGAGAGAGAGAGAGAGAGAAAACATAATTTAAACCTTTAGGTCCCATTGTTCCCTCATGTCTGTGTTATTTTCTGGCCCACCCCTTTATGTACCTAACAATCTGTTTCTCTCTCTCTCTCTCTCTCTCTCTCTCTCTCTCTCTCTCTCTCTAGATAGATAGATAGATAGATAGATAGGCTTTTTTATAGACAGACAGACAGACAGACAGACAGACAGACAGGTTTTTTAATAGATAGATAGATAGATAGATAGATAGATAGATAGATAGATAGATAGATAGATAGATAGATAGATAGATAGATAGATAGATAGATAGATAGATTTTTATAGACAGACAGACAGACAGACAGACAGATAGGTTTTTTTATAGATAGATAGATAGATAGATAGATAGATAGATAGATAGATAGATAGATAGGTTTTTATAGACAGACAGACAGACAGACAGATAGGTTTTTTATAGATAGATAGATAGATAGATAGATAGATAGATAGATAGATAGATAGATAGACAGGTTTTTTATAGACAGACAGACAGACAGACAGACAGACAGACAGGTTTTTAATAGATAGATAGATAGATAGATAGATAGATAGATAGATAGATAGATAGATAGATTTTTATAGACAGACAGACAGATGGTTTTTTATAGATAGATAGATAGATAGATAGATAGATAGATAGATAGATAGATAGGTTTTTTATATAGATAGATAGATAGATAGATAGATAGATAGATAGATAGATAGATAGATAGATAGATAGAGTGGTGCTTGAAAGTTTGTGAACCCTTTAGAATTTTCTATATTTCTGCATAAATATGGCCTAAAACATCATCAGATTTTCACACAAGTCCTAAAAGTAGATAAACAGAACCCAGTTAAACAAATGAGACAAAAATATTATACTTGGTCATTTATTTATTGAGGAAAATGATCCAATATTACATATCTGTGAGTGGCAAAAGTATGTGAACCTTTGCTTTCAGTATCTGGTGTGACCCCCTTGTGCAGCAATAACTGCAACTAAACGTTTGCGGTAACTGTTGATCAGTCCTGCACACCGGCTTGGAGGAATTTTAGCCCATTCCTCCATACAGAACAGCTTCAACTCTGGGATGTTGGTGGGTTTCCTCACATGAACTGATCGCTTCAGGTCCTTCCACAACATTTCCATTGGATTAAGGTCAGGACTTTGACTTGGCCATTCCAAAACATTAACTTTATTCTTCTTTAACCATTCTTTGGTAGAACGACTTGTGTGCTTAGGGTCGTTGTCTTGCTGCATGACCCACCTTCTCTTGAGATTCAGTTCATGGACAGATGTCCTGACATTTTCCTTTAGAATTCGCTGGTATAATTCAGAATTCATTGTTCCATCAATTATGGCAAGCCGTCCTGGCCCAGATGCAGCAAAACAGGCCCAAACCATGATGCTACCACCACCATGTTTCACAGATGGGATAAGGTTCTTATGCTGGAATGCAGTGTTTTCCTTTCTCCAAACATAACGCTTCTCATTTAAACCAAAAGTTCTATTTTGGTCTCCTCTGTCCACAAAACATTTTTCCAATAGCCTTCTGGCTTGTCCACATGCTCTTTAGCAAACTGCAGATGAGCAGCAATGTTCTTTTTGGAGAGCAGTGGCTTTCTCCTTGCAACTCTGTCATGCACACCATTGTTGTTCAGTGTTTTCCTGGTGGTGAATTCATGAACATGAACATTAGTCAATGTGAGAGAGGCCTTCAGTTGCTTAGAAGTTACCCCGGGGTCCTTTGTGACCTTGCCGACTATTACACGCCTTACTCTTGGAGTGATCTTTGTTGGTCAACCACTCCTGGGGAGGGTAACAATGGACTTGAATTTCCTCCATTTGTACACAATCTGTCTGACTGTGGATTGGTGGAGTCCAAACTCTTTAGAGATGGTTTTGTAACCTTTTCCAGCCTGATGAGCATCAACAATGCTTTTTCTGAGGTCCTCAGAAATCTCCTTTGTTCATGCCATGATACACTTCCACAAACGTGTTGTGAAGATCAGACTTTGATAGATCCCTGTTCTTTAAATAAAACAGGGTGCCCACTCACACCTGATTGTCATCCCATTGATTGAAAACCCCTGACTCTAATTTCACCTTCAAATTAACTGCTAATCCTAGAGGTTCACATACTTTTGCCACTCACAGATATGTAATATTGGATCATTTTCCTCAATAAATAAATTACCAAGTATAATATTTTTGTCTCATTTGTTTAACTGGGTTCTCTTTATCTACTTTTAGGACTTGTGTGAAAATCTGATGATGTTTTAGGTCATATTTATGCAGAAATATAGAAAATTCTAAAGGGTTCACAAACTTTCAAGCACCACTTGATAGGTTCCCTCATGCCTGTATTATTTTCTGGCCCATCCTTTTATGTACCTAACACTCTCTCTCTCTCTCTCTCTCTCCCATATGGATGGCGTAAAAATGTATTTAGAAACTATGAAGATGGCTTTGGATTGTAGTTGATCCGAACAGTTTTGGTGCGATGGTTTATCACTACAATCACCATGATAACCTTCAGACCGCAGTTACTCTGAACAGTTTTGCTCTCAAGTCATCATCAGTGAACAGTTCAACAAAACAGACTTCATCATAAAACTGTAATGAATTTCCTGGTTACACGTTTGCACTTTTTACCGTATAGGAGCCCGTTATAGAAGTGAGTTATTTATAATCACGCTTTCTGTTATCACCCAGATGAGGATGGGTTCCTATTTGAGTCTGATTCCTATCGAGGTTTCTTCCTCATGATGTCTCAGGGAGTTTTTCCTCCCCATTATTACCTCAGGCTGAATCATTACTGACACATTTACAGTTGTGGTCAGAAGTTTACATACGGTGACATGAATGTCATCTTGGATATGAATGTCATGGCAATATTTGGGCTTTCAGTCATTTCTTTGAAGTGTTCTTTTTCTGTGGCAGAATGATTGTATAGTATACATCTTTAATTAAAAAAAACACTAGAATTTGGTGCACAAGTTTTAATTTTCTTTGGGCTTTCTGAAATCAACACAGGGTCAAAATTATACATACAAGGTCAAAAATTTACATACGCTCACTTAGATTATTAATTCAGAGGTGCTGAAACTTCCAAAATGTCTCTTATCTTGCCAAGGCCGAGGTCTCTTAACTTCCTGTTAGTGATCATGATTGACTACAGCTGGTAGCTTCTCTGTGCTTTCATAAAAAGGGGTTGTTTACAGCACTCATTAGATTTACCGACACACAGTAAAATGGGAAAGTTCAAGGAGCTCAGTGCAGACCTGAGAAAGAGGATTGCAGATATATACAACTCCGGAATGTCTCTTGGAGCTATTTCTAAACAACTGCAAATTCCAAGCTCAGTTCAAACAATTGTATCCAACTTATTGTGAGGTATAGTCACTTTGCCAAGCCACTTTCTTCAAGAAAACTCAAACTGTCACCCTCAGCTGAAAGGAAATGGGTTTGGATGGTCAGGAACAACCTGGGAACCACCATGACACAGCCCTGCCATAAACTGGAAGCTGATGGTTACAGTTCAGATCACCATGGACTAAGAGGCTGCTATCCAAGAAATAACCCCCTGCTCCAAAATTGACACCTTCAAGCTTAACTAAAGTTTGAAGCTGACCACACAGACAAAGAAAAAGCCTTCTGGAGGAAAGCTGTACGGTCAGATGAGACAAAAGATTGAGTTGTTTAGCCACAATGACCACCATGTACAGAGGGACACGTACCAGCTGGTGGTGGTGGTAGGGTCATCATGCTCTGGGGCTGTTTTGCTGCCAGAGGAATTGGTTAATTGTACAGAGTGGATGGAATAATGAAGAAAGAGGACTACCTCAGAATTCTTCAGCATAAACCATCAGAAACTTGAACACAACTTGGGAGTTACAACAGGACAATGAACCCAAACACGCATCAGAGCTGGTTGTGGAGGATATAGCAGGCTAACATTAAGCTTAAAACAAGTCCTGACTTAAACCCTATTGAAAATATATGGACCGTGCTTATAAGTCGAGTCCATGCCAAGAAAAAAAACCCCCAAATTTAATCGAACTCTACCAATTCTACCATGAAGAGTCATGAAATATCCAACCAGAACTCTGCCAGAAGCTTGTTCATGGTAAACAAAAATGTTTAGTCAAGGTGAATCTTGCAAAGAGACATTTTACCCAAATATTAGGTGTGCTGTATGTACATTTTTGACCCTGTGTTGATTTCAGAAAACCCAAAGAAAATTAAAACTTGTGCACCAAATTCTAGTGGTTTTTTAATTAAAGCTGTATACTGTACAATCATTCTGCCACAGAAAAAGAACAGTTCAAAGAAATTACTGAAAGCCCAAATATTTCCATGACATTCCAAGATGACATTCATGTCACTGTATGTAAACTTCTGACCACAACTGTATATATGTAAAATATATACAGTGCTGTGTAAAAGACTTAGGCAGATGTAAAGAAATGCTGTTGATGAAAATATGATGTGGCAGCGGGGGCGTGGTCAAGTGCCGGTCTGTGACAGGAGGGCGGAGCCAGGGAAGGCGAGTGGCAGAATCGCTACACCTGACGGTAGTTAACCTGTGTTTTGTGGACTGTAGCGCTAATAAAGTGTGGGTGGAGCACAGAGGACGGCAGGACAACGCTTAGAGGCAGAGAAGGCTATTTATTTACACAACTTTTCGGTCTAAATGCGGCATAAGCCCATATACACACACACACACACACACACACACACTGCTTCCGGTCCCGGGTTGCGCTCCCTCTGCCTCCTTAAATAGGGAGCGGTTACTGGGAAAACACACAAAACACAGGTTAACTACCGTCAGGTGTAGCGATTCTGCCACTCACCTTCCCTGGCTCCGCACTCCTGTCACAGACCGGCGCTTGACCACGCCCCCGCTGCCACATAACCCCACCGCCCGACTCAGGCCGGGCGCCCGTCCGGCCTGCAGCCGACTCCCCCCCCCGATGGGAGAGGAAGTCCGCCACGACCATCTGCGCCCCCGGCCTGTGGACCACCTTGAAGGGTTGGAGTGCCAGATACCAACGGGTGATCCGCGCGTTGGCATCCTTCATGCGGTGGAGCCACTGGAGGGGCGCATGGTCCAAACAGAGGGTGAAAGGGCGCCCCAGCAGGTAGTAACGGAGGGCGAGGACCACCCACTTGATCGCCAGGCATTCCTTCTCAATCGTGCTGTAGTGCCCCTCACGCACTGACAGCTTCCGACTAATGTATAGGACCGGGCGATCCGCCCCCTCCACCTGCTGGGACAAAACGGCCCCCAGCCCTCTGTCCGACGCATCTGTCTGTAACATAAAAGGGAGTGAGAAGTCAGGGGAGTGTAAAAGTGGCCCCCCACACAGTGCAGCCTTTACCTCAGAGAAAGCCCGCTGGCACTGCTCCGTCCACTGGACCGGATCTGGCGCCCCCTTTTTAGTGAGGTCAGTCAGCGGGCTGGTGACGTCCGAATAATTAGGTATAAACCTACGATAGTAGCCAGCCAGCCCCAGGAACTGTCTCACCCCCTTTTTGGTCTTGGGCCTCGGGCAGGCCGCAATCGCTGCCGTCTTATTAATTTGGGGACGCACCTGCCCATTGCCCAAGTGGAAGCCCAGATACCGCACTTCCACCCGCCCAATCGCACACTTCTTTGGGTTGGCGGTGAGACCTGCTCGCCTCAGCGACCTAAGGACAGCCCTCAGGTGTTGCAGGTGCCGCTGCCAGTCATTACTATAAATGATAATATCATCTAGATACACGTCCGCATAGGTGGCGTGGGGCCGGAGGACCCTGTCCATCAGCCGCTGAAACGTAGCGGGCGCCCCAAACAGCCCAAACGGAAGTGTGATGAACTGGTGTAAGCCGAACGGTGTGGAAAAGGCTGTTTTCTCCCGGGTTTCGGCACCACTGTAGCGCTAATAAAGTGTGGGTGGAGCACAGAGGACGGCAGGACAACGCTTAGAGGCAGAGAAGGCTATTTATTTACACAACTTTTCAGTCTAAATGCGGCGTAAGCCCATATATACACACACTCTGCTTCCGGTCCCGGGTTGCTCTCCCTCTGCCTCCTTAAATAGGGAGCGGTTACTGGGAAAACACACAAAACACAGGTTAACTACCGTCAGGTGTAGCGATTCTGCCACTCACCTTCCCTGGCTCTGCCCTCCTGTCACAGACCGGCGCTTGACCATGCCCCCGCTGCCACATATGACTTTAAAAATCTCATCTCATTATCTCTAGCCACTTTATCCTTCTACAGGGTTGCAGGCGAGCTGGAGCCTATCCCAGCTGACTACGGGCGAAAGGCGGGGTACACCCTGGACAAGTCGCCAGGTCATCACAGGGCTGACACATAGACACAGACAACCATTCACACTCACATTCACACCTACGGTCAATTTAGAGTCACCAGTTAACCTAACCTGCATGTCTTTGGACTGTGGGGGAAACCGGAGCACCCGGAGGAAACCCACGCGGACACGGGGAGAACATGCAAACTCCACACAGAAAGGCCCTTGCCGGCCCTCGAACCCAGGACCTTCTTGCTGTGAGGCGACAGCGCTAACCACTACACCACTGTGCCGCCGACTTTAAAAATAATGAAATGAAATGTTTCAACATTAAAACCCCCCACTATAAACAGTAATTAGTAAGCCATAATAAATGAAACAAAGTCAGTGTTTGGTGTGAGATGAAATTCCCTTTGCTTTAAAAAAGCAAAACAGAATAGTAGTCTCAGGTCCAGTGAGTGCAGTTTTATGCGGAAATGAGCTGTAGGTTTTACTGAGCATCTTACAGAACCAAGGGTGGCACGGTGGTGTAGTGGTTAGCGCTGTCGCCTCACAGCAAGAAGGTTCCGGGTTCGAGCCCCGTGGCCGGTGAGGGCCTTTCTGTGCGGAGTTTGCATGTTCTCCCCGTGTCCGCGTGGGTTTCCTCCGGGTGCTCCGGTTTCCCCCACAGTCCAAAGACATGCAGGTTAGGTTAACTGGTGACTCTAAATTGAGCGTAGGTGTGAATGTGAGTGTGAATGGTTGTCTGTGTCTATGTGTCAGCCCTGTGATGACCTGGCGACTTGTCCAGGGTGTACCCCGCCTTTCGCCCGTAGTCAGCTGGGATAGGCTCCAGCTCGCCCGCGACCCTGTAGAACAGGATAAAGCGGCTAGAGATAATGAGATGAGATGAGAGCTTACAGAACCAGCCACGGTTCTTCTGGACACTTTGTCACATTCATGTCTTCATTTTATACCAAAACAAAACCCAGTAGCCTTCATTATGTTTTCTTTTTTAATCTGAAAAGTGCTCTCTTCTTTTGTAATATGCTGCTCAGACATATTACAAACTTTTTTTTCCCTGTAAGATTTAATTTTGTGCTGGAAAAATAATCAATGTTAAAATGGAACTCTAAAATGTTTTTGTAATGTTGTGACTTGATAATGAGTGTCGAAGTCGTAAAATAGAAATTTATAACCAAGTTTGGATGAAAAAAAAGGGGAGGTGGGGTGGTGCCAAGACTTTTGCACAGTACTGTATGTGGAATTGGTATATTTCTGTAAAATTGTTTTGTGATAATGTTTATTATTAGAAGCAGTATACGTATAAAAGCATTCTATTTTATTCTGTTCAGTATGCAGTTGAAATGTGAGGAATCTGGTCTGGGCAGAAACGATAATGTTGATAATGTCATATGCAAAAAAGAAAAAAAACCTCTCATTTATCAGCCTTGAGCTGCACAAACTAACCTGAAAACACACACACACACACACACACACACACACACACACACACACACACACACACACACACACACACACACAATTTCTGTCATCTGACCCTCATATCTGACAGAAAGACTAGAGTCTTTAATGAACACTGTCATCATCATCATCATCATCATCAGTAAAAACACAGCATAATGTGACTGACAGCTGTGAACAGCAGGTATGCCGCTTTAATCAGTACAATCAGTGCAGTCTGTACTTCAGTTCACTTTCAGGTGTGTATTGGCACACAGTAAAGAAAAACAAAATGTGAAATGGTGGGTCAAACTGTCAAAACTGAAAAAAGAAAAAAAACCCTCAAGCGGCGGCTACAATTATCGACAGTCCATAATTATCGACATGTTTTCAGATTTACCAATAATAAAAAAAAGCAATTTTACAAAGGTGAGTTTCAGTTCCAAAAGTTATTATTGGTTAATTAATCAACCGGAAGACCCGCCCCCCTCACCCTTTGATCTTGTCGTCTGATGACGCAGCTCGTTACCTGAGATGGAATTTTTTTCAGCACGATCAGCAATTTTTCGGAAAACCCGGACGTTATCATCGCAGGTAAGCATGATGGAAAGATAATGGACATGTTTTTACTTCTCAAATTCACTGATATTTCATGATCTCCTTGTCAAAACCTACTTTGTTTCTGACTCTTTCATTCGACAGTCGCTATTTTGTATCTAAACGCGTGTTTGAGACGTCACGTGTCGTGAGGTGTCGATAATAGTGATCACTTTCCACGACCGGTGTCCACCGTTATCGACACCCTGTGGAATTAAGTGACATTTACAACTGTTATGGATCCATCTTTGTGTAACATTGTTGAAGTAGATGAAGCTCTTTAAAAAATAAAAGTGCTCTGATTTTACATAATCATATTTTTTTCTGATTCATAACAGAATGGAATGTTTATAGAGTATTTGGAATCCGATTGCAATAAATAGAATTAGAGCAGAATTAAATTCCTAGCGTATAAAAAATTACATGCTTGAAATATTCAGATTTTTCTATTCCATTCAGAAATATTATATATATATATTTTGCAGTTTGTTGTAAATATCTACCACATATTAGTACAATATCAGTAGGCATTTTATATTTTGGGTGGGCGGCACGGTGATGTAGTGGTTAGCGCTGTCGCCTCACAGCAAGAAGGTCCGGGTTCGAGCCCCGTGGCCGGCGAGGGCCTTTCTGTGTGGAGTTTGCATGTTCTCCCCGTGTCCGCGTGGGTTTCCTCCGGGTGCTCCGGTTTCCCCCACAGTCCAAAGACATGCAGGTTAGGTTAACTGGTGACTCTAAATTGAGCGTAGGTGTGAATGTGAGTGTGAATGGTTGTCTGTGTCTATGTGTCAGCCCTGTGATGACCTGGCGACTTGTCCAGGGTGTACCCCGCCTTTCGCCCGTAGTCAGCTGGGATAGGCTCCAGCTTGCCTGCGACCCTGTAGAACAGGATAAAGCGGCTAGAGATAATGAGATGAGATGAGATGAGATTTTATATTTTGGTTCGAGGAACGACATGCGACCTTTAACCTTGACGTTCATGTGGTTACAATCTCAATTGCCTGTTGACATTTATTGGTAAACTACAAAACTAGAAATTAATACAAACAACGACGAATGATTAACAAAATGTGATCTATGAAAATACTTAGAAAGTGGAACAAAAAGATTTTCTGACACAGGTTAAACATTATCAGCTCATTTGTTTACAAACATTAGAATTACTTCCTCATTTACGTAAACACCGACATCCATATATTTATATAAAAGATATTTTGTCCTAAATATAAGTCTGTGTAAAACACATTTTAAATAAAAACTATGTTTTGTTAATTAATACCACATACCCATTATTTTTTTATAAATAATCATCTGGGTGTCGATAATTGTGGAACGGTGTTGATAACTGTGGACAAAGGTGTCAATAATTGTGGAACGGTGTCACATGATCTGATACGCTAAGTAATCAGGAATCAACTCATTATTTCCCAGTGGAAGTTTGAATAATTATTCATGCACAATTTACGTATTGAAAGTCTTTTCTACTTTTGTAATGGCCAAAAGATCGTTAAGGTGTCGATAATTGTAGCCACCGCTCTCGTGAAAAGAAATACATGCATACATAATAATAATAACAGATTAGATTATAAATAATTATTATATAAATACATTAAGAAGTTTTATAGCTTTTTAAAAAAATAATTCTTCATATATTTTAATATTGCCCAACTCTCAGTTACCCTCAATTATAAAAGGCCTTTTAAGGAAATAGAAGTGTGTTTTTTGTGTGTGGCACAGGGACGAGTTTCCTGTCTGCTCTCAGTGATTACACTGTCAGTGACAGGTGCTGTCAGTGCGCGGATTAGCGGAGCGAGGCATGCTGGGAATGTGGCCTTAACAGGTAGTTTAGCATCAGCATAGTGTTGTGTGATTATCATTCTAAATCCTGCAGCATGCAGCCTTCACGAAAGAGTGGGCAAAACACACAGGCTGCGAACACTCACCAACACGAGCAGGCTGAGCTACAGGGAGAAGAGACATCCACTGGGATAGAGAGAGGGAGAGAGAGATTTTTATAGATAGATAGATAGATAGATAGATAGATAGATAGATAGATAGATAGATAGATAGATAGATAGATTTTTTATAGACAGTCAGACAGACAGATAGCTAGACAGATAATTTTTTACAGACAGACAGACAGACAGACAGACAGATAGATAGATAGATAGATAGATAGATAGATAGATAGATTTTTATAGACAGACAGACAGACAGACAGATTTTTTATAGATAGATAGATAGATAGATAGATAGATAGATAGATAGATAGATAGATAGATAGATTTTTTATCGATAAATAGATTTTTTATAGACATAGATAGATAGATAGATAGATAGATAGATAGATAGATTTTTTATAGACAGTCAGACAGACAGATAGCTAGACAGATAATTTTTTACAGACAGACAGACAGACAGATAAACAGATAGATAGCTAGACAGAGATTTTTTATCGATAGATAGATAGATAGATAGATAGATAGATAGATAGATAGATAGATAGATAGATAGATAGATAGATTTTTTATCGATAGATAGATAGATAGATAGATAGATAGATTTTTTATCGATAAATAGATTTTTTATAGATAGATAGATAGATAGATAGATAGATAGATAGATAGATAGATTTTTATAGACAGACAGACAGACAGATTTTTTATAGATAGATAGATAGATAGATAGATAGATAGATAGATAGATAGATAGATAGATTTTTTATCGATAAATAGATTTTTTATAGACATAGATAGATAGATAGATAGATAGATAGATAGATAGATAGATAGATAGATAGATAGATTTTTTATAGACAGACAGATAGACTTTTTTACAGATAGATAGATAGATAGATAGATAGATAGATAGATAGATAGATAGATAGATAGATAGATAGATAGATAGATTTTTTATAGACAGTCAGACAGACAGATAGCTAGACAGATAATTTTTTACAGACAGACAGACAGACAGACAGACAGATAAACAGATAGATAGCTAGACAGAGATTTTTGATAGATAGATAGATAGATAGATAGATAGATAGATAGATAGATAGATAGATAGATAGATAGATAGATAGATAGATTTTTTATCGATAGATAGATAGATTTTTTATCGATAAATAGATTTTTTATAGATAGATAGATAGATAGATAGATAGATAGATAGATAGATAGATAGATAGATAGATAGATAGATTTTTATAGACAGACAGACAGACAGACAGATTTTTTATAGATAGATAGATAGATAGATAGATAGATTTTTTATCGATAAATAGATTTTTTATAGACATAGATAGATAGATAGATAGATAGATAGATAGATAGATAGATAGATAGATAGATTTTTTATAGACAGTCAGACAGACAGATAGCTAGACAGATAATTTTTTACAGACAGACAGACAGACAGATAGACAGATAGATAGATAGATAGATAGATAGATAGATAGATAGATAGATAGATAGATAGATAGATTTTTTATCGATAGATAGATAGATAGATAGATAGATAGATAGATAGATAGATTTTTTATCGATAAATAGATTTTTTATAGATAGATAGATAGATAGATAGATAGATAGATAGATAGATAGATAGATAGATAGATAGATAGATAGATAGATTTTTATAGACAGACAGACAGACAGACAGATTTTTTATAGATAGATAGATAGATAGATAGATAGATAGATAGATAGATTTTTTATCGATAAATAGATTTTTTATAGACATAGATAGATAGATAGATAGATAGATAGATAGATAGATAGATAGATAGATAGATAGATTTTTTATAGACAGTCAGACAGACAGATAGCTAGACAGATAATTTTTTACAGACAGACAGACAGACAGACAGACAGATAAACAGATAGATAGCTAGACAGAGATTTTTTATCGATAGATAGATAGATAGATAGATAGATAGATAGATAGATAGATTTTTTATCGATAGATAGATAGATAGATTTTTTATCGATAAATAGATTTTTTATAGATAGATAGATAGATAGATAGATAGATAGATAGATAGATAGATAGATAGATAGATAGATAGATAGATTTTTATAGACAGACAGACAGACAGATTTTTTATAGATAGATAGATAGATAGATAGATAGATAGATAGATAGATAGATAGATAGATTTTTTATAGACAGACAGACTTTTTTACAGATAGATAGATAGATAGATAGATAGATAGATAGATAGATAGATAGATAGATTTTTTATAGACAGTCAGACAGACAGATAGCTAGACAGATAATTTTTTACAGACAGACAGACAGACAGACAGACAGATAAACAGATAGATAGCTAGACAGAGATTTTTTATAGATAGATAGATAGATAGATAGATAGATAGATAGATAGATAGATAGATAGATAGATAGATTTTTTATCGATAGATAGATAGATTTTTTATCGATAAATAGATTTTTTATAGATAGATAGATAGATAGATAGATAGATAGATAGATAGATAGATAGATTTTTATAGACAGACAGACAGACAGATTTTTTATAGATAGATAGATAGATAGATAGATAGATAGATAGATAGATAGATAGATAGATAGATAGATAGATTTTTTATCGATAAATAGATTTTTTATAGACATAGATAGATAGATAGATAGATAGATAGATAGATAGATAGATAGATAGATAGATAGATAGATAGATAGATAGATTTTTTATAGATAGATTTTTGATAGAAAGACAGACAGACAGATAGATTTTTATAGATAGATAGATAGATAGATAGATAGATAGATAGATAGATAGATAGATAGATAGATAGATAGATAGAGTTTTTTTATAGATAGATTTTTGATAGATAGATAGATAGATAGATAGATAGATAGATAGATAGATAGATAGACAGATAGATAGATAGATAGATAGATGACATAAAGGACACACCGTTTAGGATGTGCTTTCCTCTGGTTGCCGTGGAAACCCATGGGAGGATACGTGTGTACTGTGGGTATTCTCTCCTTGACACACACTTGAACTGTGAGCCGATGATCTGCTCTGTGATTGGTGGCTTTGCCGTCAGGCTGCTCTGCATGTTTGAGAATGAGGTGGTATGAGCTCTATACCCAGCTTCTCAGTCAGGATCCGTCTCACATACAGGACACAATAAGCAAACACAACATGATGTAATATCATTCACACAGCGCACTCCGAGAACCCGGGCGTGGCTCCGGCCCGAGAGCGAGGTGTCCAAGTACACACACTCACACACAGGAGAAAAATGAGCTTATAATGAACTGCCTTGACTGCATTTTCTAGGGAAATTGTATCATTTATCCTTTGTATGATTTACACTCACCAGCTACTTTATTAGGAACACCCTGCTGTTTGATGCAGTTCTGTAATCAGCCGATCCCTCAACAGCAGCACGACGCACCAAATCATACAGATACAAATCAAGAGCTTCAGTTAATGCTCACAATGTTCAAACATCAGAACGGGAAAAATTGTGATCTCAATGAAAGAAGTGTGACTTTCATTTCACTGTGCCATGGGTGTTGGTTTTAGCCAGATGGAACATGAAGGTTTGAGTATTTCAGAAACTGCTGATCTCCTCCTGTGGTTTTTACACACAAGAACAGTCTCTAGAGTTTATACAGACAGAATGGTGTGGAAAACAAAAAACACAGAGTGAGTGAGTGAGTGAGTGGCAGTTCTATGGGTGGAAACAAATGCCTTGTTGATAAGAGAGGGTCAGAGGAAAATGGACAGATTCATGGTTTGAACTTTTTTTGCCAGTAAGGATATAGTAACTCATATAATTACTCTTTACAACCGTGGTGAGCAGAAAAGCATCTCAGCAGAAAAGCAACAACAGGACAGAAGAACACACTGGGTTCCACAAACAGCCAAGAACAGGGATCTTAGAATCAAGAACGAGTTCCTATTAAAGTGGCCGGTGAGTTTATCACTTTCCTTCTCATAGTGACATCAAAACGAGAATTAAAAAAGTGTCAAAATATGACTTTTCATGGTCTTTAAATTCTCTTTCAGATCTATTTTTTTTTTGCAAAGGACTTTACAGTACTTATATGTACTAATATGTTGGAATGGATGGACTGATAAATTGCTGTAATATGTAAAAAAAAATCTTTTGAATATTGTGCATATTTTGCAAATTCTCACTAAAAGGTCAGATGACAACAAAACTAAATCTCACATCTCATTGGCTGCCTTCAGACTGGTTTTGCCGTCTGACCAAAACTGCCGATCAAAATCTGAAATTCTTGGAAATTTGATTGAAATCATTGTGCATGAAGGCAGATCAGGGCACAATCACAGACTGTACACTTAACCAGTGAGTACTGAGCACCTCACTGAACTGTAGAACCCATCGTACTAGCAATAAGAACCATGGAACACAGCACCCTGTTCAGATTTCATTCATAACCCTGACTGAACGCTGGAACCGTCCCAATGTAAATATGTCATATATTTTTTCAGGGGCAGCATGGTGGTGTAGTGGTTAGTGCTGTCACCTCACAGCAAGACAGTCCGGGTTCGAGCCCCGTGGCTGGCGAGGGCCTTTCTGTGCAGAGTTTGCATGTTCTCCCCGTGGGTTTCCTCCGGGTGCTCCGGTTTCCCCCACAGTCCAAAGACATGCAGGTTAGGTTAACTGGTGACTCTAAATTGACCGTGAGTGTGAATGGTTGTCTGTGTCTATGTGTCAGCCCTGTGATGACCTGGTGACTTGTCCAGGGTGTACCCCGCCTTTCGCCCGTAGTCAGCTGGGATAGGCTCCAGCTTGCCTGCGACCCTGTAGAACAGGATAAAGCGGCTCGAGATAATGAGATGAGATGTTTTTTCAGTTTGTGCATCTCGTATCATAATAATACCATCATGATTATCATCTCATCTCATCTCATTATCTCTAGCCGCTTTATCCTTCTACAGGGTCGCAGGCGAGCTGGAGCCTATCCCAGCTGACTACGGGCGAAAGGCGGGGTACACCCTGGACAAGTCGCCAGGTCATCACAGGGCTGACACATAGACACAGACAACCATTCACACTCACATTCACACCTACAGTCAATTTAGAGTCACCAGTTAACCTAACCTGCATGTCTTTGGACTGTGGGGGAAACCGGAGCACCCGGAGGAAACCCACGCGGACACGGGGAGAACATGCAAACTCCACACAGAAAGGCCCTCGCCGGACCCGGGGTTCGAACCCAGGACCTTCTTGCTGTGAGGCGACAGCGCTAACCACTACACCACCGTGCCGCCCATCATGATTATATATAATGTTATTCAATCCACATTCACTGGATATGAGCAATCGTGCGCTCTGATTGGCTATTTTACTAATTACTAGGCTTTCAGCTCATATACCATGAGTGATGGATTCTCGCATCGAAGGCAACACATGAGTATCCAGCGACACTAATGATGACTCTTTTTGTGAGCGAAGAGACCAATCCTGGAGCCACAAGCCCTGTCACATATGCTGCACTGGTACAAAGGGCTGGTAGTGGTGTTAGTGGCCTTCCTCTTGGCATGCTTCTCATTAAGTAGACCAGTTTGTCTCTCCTCAAAGACCTGGATGCACTCGCTGTGCCATGTTGCATGGACTTTGGCAGTGTTTTCACAGGTGTCAGGGTTGATTCCACATCTCTTGAGGTTGTGTTTGAGAAGTGTCCTTGTATCTCAACCTCAGCCTGCCCACTGATCTCTTTCCGCAGCTCAGTTGACTGAAGAGAAGCGCTTTAGGTATTCTTGTGACTGCCATTCTGGAGACATGTCCTACCTAGCGAAGCTGTGCCTTGATGATCTGGCTTTCCACACTGGGGACACCACAATGCTCTAGGACCTTGACATTAGAAACCTTGTCCTGCCACTTAATGCCACAGATGGACCTCAGGAAGCACTGTTGAAACTGCTCCAGAGGTTTGATGTGGTGACAGTAGGTTGTCCACCTCTTGCAGCCATACAAGGGCGAAGTGAGAACCACTGCTTTATACACGTTGATTTTTGTATGCAGCCTTACACTATGCTCATTCCACAGTCTAGTTCTTAGCATTCCAAATGAGCTGCTAGCTTTAGCGATACGCTGTGTGATCTCATCATCTATGGTTGCGGAGTTTGACAGAATACTGCCCAGATAACAAAATTTGTCTACAGACTTGAGAGGTGCATTGTTGATGATGATGACCGGACTGGTGTAACTCTTGTCTAGAGCTGGTTGGTACATGACCTCAGTTTTCTTAATACTGATTGTCAAGCCGAATCTATCTGATGCACAGGTGAACATGGATGTTATCAGCTGGATATCCTCCAAGGTATGGGTGACTAAGGTGCAATCGTCCACATAGAGCAGGTCACAGATCAGCATTGACATTGTCTTCGTATGAGACTGAAGGCGTCTTAGGTTGAATAGGCCGCTGTCTGACCAAAACTGTATGTAAACACCCTTGTCTAAGCCCTGAAAAGCATCCAGCAGCATGAGAGAGAACACGCTGGAGAAGAGGGTTGGAGCAAGAACACAACCTTGCTTTGTGCCATTGGTAACAATGAATGGGTCAGATGATTCTCTAGACTCCTTTACTCTTGCCAGCATGCCCTTGTGAAAGGACCGGATGATTGCTATGAACCTATCTGGATGACCAAGTTTTTGTAGGATTGTCCAAAGGCCATCATGGTTGACTGTGTTGAACACTTTAAGTCAGGTCAATGAACACCATATAAAGGTTCATGTTTTGCTCTCTGCACTTTTCTTGGATCTGCCTTATGGCGAACATCAAGTCTGCTGTTCTTTGTCCCAGCCTGAAACCGCATTGTGATTCTGGATACACTGACTCAACGAGCTCCTTGAACATCCTGTTTAGGAGAATCCATCCATCCATTATCTGTAGCCGCTTATTCTGTTCTACAGGGTCGCAGGCAAGCTGGAGCTTATCCCAGCTGACTATGGGTGAGGGTCGGGGTACACCCTGGACAAGTCGCCAGGTTATCGCAGGGCTGCTGTTTAGGAGAACTTGCACCAATATCTTTCCTGTGATTGAAAGAAGAGATATGCCTCTGTGGTTGTCACAAATGGTCCAGTTACCTTTACGCTTGTAAAGGTGTACAATGGAGGCGTCTCTGAAATCTTGGGGTACAGCTCCCTTGTCCCAGACCAGAACAAACAGTTGGGTAAGTTTCTTTGTCATGTAGGTGCCCCCATACTTGTATATCTTGGCAGGGATGCTGTCTGTACCAGGGGACATCCCTGTAGAGGTCTGTCTGATGGCCGTGGTGACCTCATCTAGTGACAGTGGCAGATTTAACTTCTCCAATAATTGCCTTTGGGGAATCACTTCTAGAGCTTCCTCCGACATTGCTGAAGGGCAGTTGAGTAAGGTGTTGAAGTGCTCTGCCCAACGACTCAGTATCGCCGCCTTGTCAGTGGGAAGTGTCTCACTGTCTGATGAACGAATGGGTGCACTGCCACTTGCCTTTGGACCACACACAGCCCTAAGACCTTCGTAAAACAGTTTGGTGTTTTTCTTGTCAGCCTCTTCTTGAAGCTCCCTGGCCTTTCTATCCAGCCATGAGTCCTTCATCTGGTGAAGCTTTTTCTGGACAGTGCGTTTTGCATGGCGGTATGACAACTTTTTTGCAGGAGATGTTTTATTGGCAATATAGATTTTATGGGTACTATGCATCTTTTCTAATAGCTCTGAGATCATGTTGTCATTTTCATCAAACCAATCTTGATCTTTACATTTGATGAAGCCCAGGACATCCGCACTAGCAGAGTAGGCGGCATCTCTGAGCTGCTTCCATGCTGCTTCAACATCAATGCTCTCAAATTCCTCTGGAAGATCTGCTTCCTTGATCTTCTTCTGTAGTTCCACTTGAGTGGACGTTTCCTTGATACCTGAAGTGTTGAGCTTACATGGTGGTTTCACTCTAGTGTTCTGTCTCTTAGGAGTCACATGGAGAGACATTTTGCTCCTGACCATCCTGCGATCAGTCCAGCACTCGGCCCCCTGCATTGCCCTTGTCAGCTTGACATCATGGACATTCCTCTGTCTAACAATGACATAGTCAAGTAAATGCCATTGCTTGGACCAGGGGCGCATCCAGGTAGTTTTAAATTTGTTGGCCTGTTGGAAGATGGTATCTGTAATTACCAGGTTGTGCATTTCTCTAAGAGGAGAAAACCATTAGCATTAGTTTTACCTATGCCATGTTTTCTGACTACATTTCTCCAAATGTTTGGCTCACAGCCAACACGGGCGTTAAAATCGGCAAGAATGATGAGTTTGTCGTTCCAAGGTGTTTCTTTGATAGCCCTATCCAGGTCCTCATAGAAGGCTTCTTTCACGTCATCAGTGTGAGTCATAGTAGGAGCATAGGCGCTGAGTATAGTTACATGTAGGCCGCCTGAGAGATTGATATGGATGCTAATCAGTCTCTTGCTGACGACCTTTGGAAGCTTGTCTAGACTCAGCAATTGATGTATGGATAGCAAACCCAACACCTCCATTCCTGGGCTGACCCACAGGCTTGCCAATCCAATAGAATGTGTACCCTGCACTGACCTCCTTCAGAGTGGACTCTCCAGAGAGTCTGGTTTCGCTGAGAGCTGCTATATCGATGTTATATTTGCCGAGCATTTTTGCCACTAGAGCCATTCGTTGTTCTGGCCTAGAATCGCTATCCAGAAGGGTCCGGACATTCCATGATGCAAAGTTCATGATGTGCATCTGTGTAGTTTTTCGACCACAGGCACGGTGAACTGGCTGGGTTCATATGGAGTAGGCATTGTTTAGGGTCCTTTTTCAGTACCTTTCCCTATGTGGGGAGAGCATTGCTGTCCCTAAAAAGGGGCGCTCTGTCACCCATGCAGGATACGTGTGCTGCATCTACCCTGGTCTATGGCAAACGACCATCACACATGGGCCAGGATTGAGTGCAGGATTGTGGCTAGGGACTCCCAGCAGCAACCTCAGCCTGTCTCCGTCACCACTCCCCCATTGCCACAGGACTTTGTTTGGCCAGCTAAATAAAAGGTCAGATGAATAAAAAGTCATCTAGTGTCGCAGGATGACCTGCATCTGAGTTGATTATAGTGAGAAAGGTGTGTGCACTCCCAGTCCCACTCTCTTGTCCAATACGTGCCATCTGCTATCTGGTGCAAAGGCTGTCATGAGACAAGCGACCTGCAAGGATGCAGGTTATATTTTGGAGTGTCCTTCCCCTACGTAGGGTGCCTTCTGAGGCTTGAGAGCCCCACCTACCCAAGTACTGCATGTTGGCTGTTGGCTCGCGAGGAGCTCATGCGCCCTTTGACAGGTCTTGTTTTTAATCCTGCTGGGTAACATGCCACCCTCCTCACCAGTGTACACTGGTGGGGGAGCCAGTTTAGATGCTGACTACCCATCCATGCAACAGATGGTACTGGGTTACAGTGTTACCAGTAGCAGAGTCAACGACCCTGACCCTGACTCTGTATACCGTGAGTAGAGAAAAACAAAATGGTGGCACGTGTTGCTGAACCAACTGAGGATGAAATAAAAACTCAACTCGAAAACAAAACACTAAAAAATTGTTATTGAGTGAGTATTCAAAAGAAACAGAAATAACTAAAAGAATATAGTCTCGCCCCCAATATCTCCTGTTCCACACTCCAGCCCCACTGGTGGCAGTAATGCACCTTTAAGTTGGCTTGCCACCCGCCAAAAAAAAAAAAACCTGAAGAAGAAGAAGCAGCAAACCCTCCAGAAAATACAAAAAAAGCAACAAAATATGGAATGAAAGTATTTAATGGTAAGAACGTATCTTTTTTCATTTTTCAAGAATTATAATTATTATAACATTTGTCACAAATTGCTCCTGTCATTTTGCCGGTTTGTTTACATTCTAAACGGAAATGATTTTGTTGGATGTTTTGTATAAAGTTTTTATTTATCGAATTTGCAAAAAATAAAAATGTTCCATTTCTCAAAATCCAGTGAATGTGGATAGAATAAAATGGTTATTCCACTCAATCTCGTCGTACATGCATTATAGACGTCATATCAGCTCATGTACGATTCGATTTCGTGGAATAACTCATTTCAGTTACAACACAACATCATAGTGATATTGTAATAGCCATATTTAATAACAACACTTAAATTATTGTAATGCAACACAATGCAATATTGCACAATACCACCACATAGAACTACACATCATACTCTGAGAACAATTTTAGTTCTCGATGAGTGCAAGAAACACACACACACACACACACACATTCCAGAAGGGATTAATGAACAGAAGCAGGACTTGTATGTACGTAATCTGGATTATATTACAATCCTCATGCAATAAAACAAAACAGCAGCTGGGTTGCTTTTAGGGTATAAATGCATGAAGGCATGAAGGCATTACATGAACCTTGAGTCGAGCAAGAGGAAAGCGTTTGCATTAATATCCAGAGATCATGAGTTCAAATCCTGACAGCTATCAGTGGCCAGGAGACTAAGAGAACAAAATTAGCTGTGCTTTGTTTGTGGGAGGGGCATACACTCTCTCTCTCTCTCTCTCTCTCTCCCTCTCTCTCTTCCTTGTCAATCACAGTGACACTATCCAATCATAGGCACCTGTGAGCACATGTATGTAGAAGAGGGTAGATAGCTGTGTTGCTGTGTTACACTTCTCTGTGATGCGCCATGAGCAGCACTTCAAGTTAAGATATGATGGATTGATATGTCTTGTTTCAGAGGAAGCACGTGCTATTCTTCATGGTAGCTGGCTGACGGATGGGGATTGGTGAAACCAAATTAGGGAGAAAATGAAGGAAATCCAAAAAATCCAAAAAAGTCACCTTGCTCAGGATTACAGGTAAAATATGTAATCCTTGCCTTCCAAGTTTGATCATGTAATGCCAATCCTTAAGGAGCTTCACTGGCTCCCTGTGGACTACCGTGTAAAGCTTAAAATTCTAAGCCTGACCTATAAGACATTTCACGACATGGCTCCTGACTACCTCAAGAATCTAATTCAGGGGTGGGCAAACTTTTTGGCTCAGGGGCCACATTGACTTTTGAAATTTGCCAGGCGGGCCGGGCCAACACCAAATTCATACATATCGAACATAAACCGGAAAAGCTTTAGTGTTATTGTAAGGCCTTCACTGACAGAGACCCAAATGCAGATCAGATTGACATTTATTTTAGTTCTCAGTCAACAAAGACAGAGCAGAAAAATGCTTGCAGTTCAATAGATTGGCACTGGATCCATCCAGAAAAGTAACACACACACACACACACACACACACACACACACACACACACACACACACACACACACACACACACACGTGACAGTAAGAAAAGTAGCACACTTATTTCTTAAATTACATCTTTGAGCTGCCAGGATGAGTAGGATGCCAGTGTATTTGTATATTTGTATCATTTTATACATACAACTAAATTGCATATCATTAAATTGAACTAAATTACATATCAGTACATATCATTTTTGTACATTTCACTGAACTCGTAGATTTACACCTGAGTGTTTTTTTTTTTAACCATCCACTTCCAGCCTGCCAGTACAACCAACCACCATTAGTAGGAGAGGTACCACACCATTCCAAAATGTTTGCAGTTCAACAGCTTGGGTACCACACCATTCCAAAATGTTTGCAGTTCAATGGTTTGGCACTGGATCCATCCAGCCCACAAAATCAAACAAAACAGCTCAAGAAAGCAAAAAACTCCAAACTGGTTTTCAGGTTCAAAGTCACTCACTGAAATATTTCCAGTCCTCAAAAAATCAAAACACAGGTTCCAAACAGGTTTTCACATTCCAAAAGGCCACTCATAGATCAGAATAACCTCCACAGGCAAAAGTCCAGGAACAGATATAAGCAGAAGCAAGGTCAGCTGCTCATAATACACCTATAATAGCAGACAGGGACATAAATGAGGGGCGGAGCCGACACCCAAAAGCACATGGTACTTAAAAACAAACACCAGCACTACAGCAGCCACCCACGACAACCAAAATTACTAAGAGTTATACTTTTTATATTATTATGTCTGTAAACATGTGACTACCATCTTATTACAGCTCCAACATAGTTTTAAAAAGAGAAAGTGTTAATACTCACATTCACTCCGCAACCGCTGAGCTGTATTCGTCCGTGCTTGCGCTGACTGGTTGTTAGCATAATTAGCATGCTTGGAGGAAAAGTGCCGTTTGATGTTATAAAACTGCAACGGTTTCTTTGCAAATAAGGCATACAGCCTTTGATCGGACTTCAGCAAAAAAATATTTAGTTGTCCATTCTTTATTGAACACCCTGCACTCACTGTCCACTTTTCTTTTTTTAGGACCACTCATTGTAAAGTTTTATCCTGTGTTCTCGAGATCATCAGTGGCACGGGCGCCAGAATGACTTCCATGGCACGCGCTGCACCACTCTGCAAATGTAATCTCGCGTGAATACGACTGACTGGAAAGACGGATCTCTAGAACACCTGTCTACGTGATAACACTGACGCTTATAATTTATAGATCTGCTCAATCGTGTTTATATGATTGTCTTCCGCGGGCCGGATTAAAAACGCCAACAGGCCGGATGTGGCCCGTGGGCCGTAGTTTGCCCACCTCTGATCTAATTCCTCCTTACAAGCCATCACATTCCCTCCATTCCTCCAGCAGGAATCCCTTAAAGAAACCTTCATTCAATCTCAAGACTTATGGAAGTCATGATTTTTGTATTGCTGGGTTTCATGTGACGTCACATCCACCTCATTAGTTATTCAGAACTTTAGCTGGTGGTCTACCAAAGCTCAGTCGACAAAGCGTTTGTACGGAGAAGGTGCATTGCTTGCATGAAAAACACCTTACGCTCGCATTGTTTTAGGTTGTTCGAATCGATCAAACTGTGAAACTGATAAAAGTTTCTTCAGGGTTCCCTGTGAACTAATAAAAAAGGGTGAATGAACACAGGATTTCAAAAAAAGACATGGAGAAAGGTGGCTTTTGAACCTCTCAGTGAAATCAAAGGGAGCCGAGTCGAAGCGTGCTCGAGTTTGCAGTGATCACTTGGTGAAAGGTTCGTATTTCCCTCTCAGCTCTGTCCTTAGTGTTTTCCAAGTACTTTTCTTGCTATGTGTCGTTATTTTACGGTACTTTTTTAAGTCACGAAGTGCTAAAGTCCCCAGCTGTTTCTTTGTTTATTCCTCACAAAGTCCATATACATGAAGGTCGTGACAAAATTCTTCCCCAGCCGTACAGTTACAATGCGCCATGATCACTTCTCCGTCTTGTTTAACTAAGATCCAGGTCTTTAAAGGGGTTTCTGATAACCTTTGTGAATGATTTACCTGAGAGATAAGAGCCAACACAAGTGAGAATCAAGCCAAATGTTGTTTGTTTACACTTCAACTTGCAGTGCTTTGTTGTAAAGACGCGAACAAAAAGCTTAAAAAAAACAAAAACATACTTACACGGGCAAAAACAATACAGGATTCATTGGGCAGCGACTTGATCCCGAGGTCCTTTACCCAGCCACATACAAAAAAGTCGAAAGCCTCCATACTCTTCTACACTTTCATCTGTTTTGCGGTGTAGAAGGGCGTCTGCAACACCAGATAGTTCGAGATGTCGGGAAACTCGACTGAAGGGTAGTTTTCGAGATCGTTTGACAAATCCTTCTTTCCCAGACTGTAGGGGTCGATTCCATTGCACACAACAATCTTCTGAATACATCTAAAGCGAGCAGTGGCTTCTAGATTACGAGCGTACTCTGATAAGTTATCGCTAGTTGTTTGCACTATTGCAGTCGTTTAGACCACCAGCTATTTCACTGCCGGTAAAACCGTGACTGAAACCCAGCAATTGCTGCTCCTGAACTGTGGAACAACTTACCACAAGACATCAAGGACTGTACTAACATCGACTGCTTCAAACGAAAACTCAAGACGCATTTGTTTAATCAGGCCTTGGAATTGTAAGGGTCTCCATTGCTATTGAACTCATGGAAATGGTGTTTTATAAGTCATCATCATCATCATCATAAAATATCATCCTTGGTTCTTCTAATATATCTCGAAAGTTCCTGGAAATGTTCCTTGGTTCTTGAAAACCTTTCTGTACCACCTTCGCTGTGTCTCAATCCGGATCGTTCCATTAGTGCATTTCATTGTGGTGCACTGTGCATAGTACGTACTTACTTGCATGAATTAGTGCATGAATTTTGAAAGGCCTGTGTTGTCTTAAACAACAAACATGGCGAGTTGTGCATATGTCTGTGAAGGTTCTCAGTCATCCAGGTCATAGTAAACCATAGGTGCTAAAGAAGGCAACTGGACTTGCTTGAAATCCTTGAAGACATTTCACCTCTCATCCAAAAGGCTTCGTCAGTTCTGTCTGACTAGGGCGGAGTTCCAGGTATTTACCTCTAGTGAATCAAAAGCAACCCTAAGGAGAGTCGTTGAGGTCACATGGGTTGTTGAGTCATCCTGTAAGTGTAGATCACTGGAGGCTGGGTGTGAATGGTGTTAGCAGCCTAGAGGGTCGTTAGGGTGATCTGTAGGTCATTGTCTCTTTCTACCATCCTGTGAGTCATTGAAGTCAGCTGAGTCGTGGTGTGGATGTGTATTCAGTTTTCTAAGAAGGGCACCAAGGACTGCATTGTAGGTGGCTGATAAATGGTGTCTCAAGGCCAATTTATGCTGACAACGCAGTCCTCGCAGATGGCGTCGCAGATGGTGTCTGCGTAGCCCCCTCCCCTTCGCAGACGCTCTGCGTGCACCTCCCAAAAATTGTGACCACCACAGAAGCCTTGCAGACAGCGTCGCAAACAAGAGGGCTCTGATTGGTCCACTCTACATCCGCTGTACATGCACTTCTGCTTCCCTACTTTCCCGGTTTGTTTTGTTTTCACTACCGCCATTTTTAAAAACATGAGCGAAGATGGAGCAGCACAAAGGGCGGTTGATCGAGGAGGTGAGGAAGTACGTACATCTATACGACTCCAGTTCTAGTCATTATAAGTACAAAGCCTTCTCGCAAGCCTTCTCGCAAGCCTCTCGCAAGCCTTCTCGCAAGCCTTCTCGCTTATAACCACAAAGCCTTGTCGCAAGACCATGCAGAGGCCCTCAGACCACCTCGTCTGTTCAGTGATGGTCGTTCCAGGTTGACGAAGATGGCTTCGTGGTTGGCAAGTTGCCACCGGAAATGATGATCGCAACATCAGACTGTGATTTTCACATCATCTGGGAAAATATCTCCCAGATTTCTTTGATCACTTCTTTTTAAAAATGAACATGTTTTTAATTTTCCTCATTTTACACAGCATGGAAATTACAACATCATCAGCATCTTCCAACTGGCTGAAAATAGGTTGGTGATCTCTTTCCTTCTGCTACGCAGCCAAGATGGCGACTATTAGAGTGAGAAGTGTTCAGCATTTCCGACTCAACCTTTTGACCGTTGTAGATACTCCTTCCAGGTGCTCATAGTGCACTGCATGCTGTCATACTTGTCAGTGCAAACGCACTCAAAACTGTAAGTGTAATTGTGGAAGTATGTCAATTGAGACACGATGTTTATGTATTTGAGTGTGTGCTTATGCTCAGGAACAGTACCATCCTCACTTCTCTCTCTGTCTAAACGTATGCGCCTGAACATGCTGGCACTTGGAAAAAAGTGCAAAGTAATTACAGTACTTGAGTCTCTCACTCGCATTCATGGTGTCTCCCTGCCTCACACCATTCCTTTTTTTCAGGAACGTCTTATAAGAAGCACTGCTTACTTCAGAGGTGCAGAGGAAATAGTAAAAATAGCAAAACAAAAATGTCTCGTTCAGACAGAAATTAATCGGTTTGAGCATCATGGATCAAAGACATCCAAAGAAAAACATCCCATAAAAAAAATACTCAAATGCAGTTGGAGGAAACATCAAGTTTCCAGAATAATAGTACTATCCACATTCACTGGATATGAGCAACATTGCGTGCTCTGATTGGCTACTCTACTACTAGGATATCAGCTCATATACCATGAGTAGAGAAAAACAAAATGGCAGAGCGTGTTGCTGAACCAACCGAGGACGAAATAAAAACTCTACTTGAAAACAAAACCCCAAAAAATACAAAAATAGCAACAAAATATGGAATGAAAGTATTTCATGGTAAGAACATATCTTTTTTATTTTTCAAGAATTATTATTATTATTATGATCACATTTTTCACAAATTGCTCCTGTCATTTTGCTGGTTTGCTTACATTCTTCAGCTTTAAGCTTTAAAATTTGTTGAATTTGTTTAGATTGGTTCAAAAGCTCAAAGAAGTTTGAAAATTACAGAACTGAAATGTCCAAGGAAGAATTAAATAAATGTCTAAAGCTGTTCCATACCTCGGCATGACAACAAGACGGCACTTTCTACAAAAATACAACACTAAAGTCAATTCGTGCTGCCATCAATAGGTTTTTAAGAAGTCCGCCTTTAAGAAGCGGAAATGATTTTGTCGAACGTTTTGTATAAAGTTTTTACTTATTGGATTTGAAAAAAAAATTAAAAATGCTCTGTTTCTCAAAATCCAGTGAATGTGGACAGAATAAAACAGTTATTCCACTCAGTCTCGTCGGCTATCAGCTCATGTATGACTTGATTTCGTGGAATAACTGTTAAATATTCAAGACCATAAAGGAACTCAAAAAACTTTTTCTTTGGATAGCTTTCTAGCAAACCCTCAAAGGTTCTTGTAGAACCCTAAAATGTGGTTTTTTTTTTTGGTCAGAAAGAGTTACAAGTAGAACCAAGAAGTTTTATCTGTCAAATAAACCACTGAAGAACCTGTTTCCTAAGAAGAAATACCAAGACCTTGGTGTAATGTTTAGAGAAGCAGCTTTGTGACCAAAAGGTTGTCAGTTTGATTCCCTGGACCGGCAGGAATGGCTGAAGTGCCCTTGAGCAAGGCACCTAACCCCCATCTGCTCCCCGGGCTGCTCTGGCTGTGTTGTACGTCGCTCTGGATAAGATCGTCTGCTAAATGCCTGTAATGTGATGTTTTAGCTCATCGTTAGATGCCTGACAGGATCTGTAGGTATGAAAACAAAAAGGATCAACAATTTTGCACAAGACATTGCACAGTATATCTACTTCTATGTTTGCACATTGTTTGTTTGCCTCTCCTTTTTTTTAAATGTTATCTTCATTTTTCACTCTACCTTTATAGTTTGCATTCCATATGCACTTTATATTTTATATTTCATATTTTATATATATATATATATATCTCATCTCATCTCATTATCTCTAGCCGCTTTATCCTTCTACAGGGTCGCAGGCAAGCTGGAGCCTATCCCAGCTGACTATGGGCGAAAGGCGGGGTACACCCTGGACAAGTCGCCAGGTCATCACAGGGCTGACACATAGACACAGACAACCATTCACACTCACACCTACGCTCAATTTAGAGTCACCAGTTAACCTAACCTGCATGTCTTTGGACTGTGGGGGAAACCGGAGCACCCGGAGGAAACCCACGCGGACACGGGGAGAACATGCAAACTCCACACAGAAAGGCCCTCGCCGGCCACGGGGCTCGAACCCAGGACCTTCTTGCTGTGAGGCGACAGCGCTAACCACTACGCCACCGTGCCGCCCCATATATATATATATATATATATATATATATTTCTTTTTATATTGGTAAGCGTAGTTTGGTCGGGCGGTTGCAAAATAAGAATTTCATTACCCAATAATAAACGGCTGTGTCTGTTATTGGGTATATGACAAATAAAAAAATCTTGAATTTACAGTTGGAACCATTTCTGATAGGAAGACACTGTGTAGCAAGGACAAACCAGAAACCCCAGTAAGGGCACCAGATTTTAAAGCGTGTAGTTGAATCGTGGAGCTGGAGGGTCTGCTAGGGTGAAGGGAGGGAGCTTGTGGGAAATGTTTTACCGCATTCGCATTTCATCTCGCACACGGCAAGGCAACCTAAAATACTGTACTACAAACTACTCTTTTAATGGAGGTCATGAATTAGTCATTAGGATTGTTGCTATGGTGATAAAACAAGGTCTATGACCAAGCCCTAGACGTCATGGCTTGTTGGTCCAGGACCAGCAGCTGAGAACTGGCTCTATCACGGAGAAAAGGCTTGGAGTGATTCCACATCAGGCTTCGGCACTGGCAACATGTTGGTGGAAAAGGATTAACATTGTCACAAACACACCCCTGCATGGTATGAGAATGTAAATACACACACACACACACACACACACACACACACACACACACACACACACACACACACGGCGCCGCTGTGTCCCTGTGAGAGGATGAATGAAGATCCTGAGTCACTGAGAGACTATAATGTGCTTTGTTACTCCTCATAAGTCCTTTCTTTTCTCTCTGTCACGCCTCACTCACTTCAGGGCAGAAAGACAGACAGAGCGACAGACAGACAGACAGACAGACAGACAGACAGAGACACATGGAGGGAAAGAGACACATACAGAATAAGAAAGATATATGCAGTGAGAAACAGACACACCTCTCTCTCTCTCTCTCTCTCTCTCTCTTGCTCCATGGAGAGAGACAGCAAGAGATAGATAGATATTGAGAGAGAGAGACATTGAGAGAGAGAAACATTAAGAGAGAGAGCAAGAGATAGATAGATAGATAGATAGATAGATAGATAGATAGATAGATAGATAGATAGATAGTGTAAGAGAGAAACATTAAGAGAGAGAGCAAGAGATAGATAGATAGATAGATAGATAGATAGATAGATAGATAGATAGATAGATAGATAGATAGATAGATAGATAGAGTGTGTAAGAGAGAAACATTAAGAGAGAGAGCAAGAGATAGATAGATAGATAGATAGATAGATAGATAGATAGATAGATAGATAGATAGATAGAGAGAGAGATTGAGAGAGAGAGAGAGAGAATAAGGAAGTATGAGACAGAGAGAATGGCTGTAACACTAGAAGGGAAATTAGTGTGACACAAATTGGGCTTTGATGCCCCTTTTTCTTCAGACTCACTGGAGCATTGAAGCGATCAGTACAAGAACAAGTGTCTCTCTCAACACACACACACACACACACACACACACACACACACACACACACACACACACACACACACACACACACACACACACACACACAGAGCTTACAGACTGTACATGACTATCATGCAGAGTTACTCCAGTTCCTGTTACAGCTAGAATGCTCTTTATGATGCTCTTCCTCTCTCTGCAGTCTCACCCACATCACTGTGTCCCACTCAGCAGTGTTGGTGTGTGTGTGTGTGTGGGGGGGGGGGGGGGGGGGAATTGAAAAATGCAAAGCTTTTACCCCACTTGGATACACACTCCATGCTGTCATAGTTCTATAACAACACCGCATGCCAGACTCGGGTGGATTTGCCAAGCGCCCAAACACACTGCTGTGTATCTGCCAACAAACCCGAAGCCATTTGCTCCCTGTTTCACCGAGAAAACTCCTCTGGAAAAACACATCCTTCCTTTAGCTTTTAGTTTCCATAAAACAGAGCAAGACCACACTTTTCATGAAAACGCTACACCTAATTAAATACAGTTAGGGGCTTTGATCGTTAACAGGTGCAGAAACGGACTGGAAATAAATCAACCTGGATTACTGCTGGAGCTACAACTGACAAACTGGATAAACAACGACTCGAACAGCACAATTAATGCCGAATATGTTGAAATAAATTCAGACCAGTTGAATTAATTCCATTCCTCTTGTGATGAACCGTTAGCAGCCACCCACCTCCTAAAAACAAGGCATGAATAATTAATAACTTGGTTAATTTGCATATTCAAATTGCTGTCTTAACATGTGACTCATGCAGACCGGTAAGGACATGAGCCCATTTTGAATGATACGGTTTTTATTTTTTAGCCTTGCAAAGAACTTCAGTCACTACGTTTACATGTACAAACGCCCCCATGACCTACAGCACCGATCAAAAGTTTGTACACCCCAATCTACTCATTCATAAGTTTTTCTGTATTTTTTTCCCCCACATTTTAGAACAAAACTGAAGACATCAAAAGTATGAAATAAAATAACACATGCATGGAATTATGTGGTAACTTGGTGGAAAAAAAGTGTTTAAAAGAACAAAATATGTTTGATTTTGATATTTTTCAAAGATTTTTCAGAGTATCCAGCGTTTACCTTGATGACGCTTTGCACACTTTTGGCGTTATTTTAACCAGCTTCATGAGGGAGTTACCTGGAATGCTTTTCAATGAACAGGTGTGTCTTGTCAAAAGGTAATTAGTGGACGAGTTTCCTGCCTTCTTAATGTGTTTGAGATCAAAATACAGTAAATAGTAAATATACTGTAAGTAAATAGCCCTATTCCATCTATAGCTGCAGTAATACACACGCACACACGCACATATATATATATATATATATATATATATATATATATATATATATATATATATATATATATATATATATATATACTGGGTGCGATTTGCTGGGGGGGATGGTGGGGATCATCCCCCCCTCTGGTTTTTATCTCTGCTGAAAAAAAATCCTCGGGGACAACCCTGTCAATAAAACAAACAAACCAAAAAAAAAGTTGACATGACAGGCATGTTGTGACACAGTTTTCTATGGTCTACATTACACTCACTTTCAAAATGACCCGAAGTGGCAGCTTTGATGTTCACGAACGTCCCCGGCAAATAGATACATTGTAGATAATAACAATATCTTTGCGTTCTCGCAGGGATGCAAACAGCGCGCCTTTTGGCGGATGCCGCCTTTTTCACGGCCGATTTTTTTTTTTTAGGGGGGACGTTGGAGTGTCTGATTATAATTTCAAAGTAAATTCTGTATTAAAATTACTAAATAAGCAAATCCGTTACAGTCCATGAAACAGGAAGTATAAGGATGAGAAAAAAACAGTTTAAATCGGAAAGCTGCGCACAATGTGAACTGTGCCATCAGAGCAAACTGTTCATTTAGTATTCATGTATTTTAGGGATTTTCGAGTCACTGTCCATTTAATCCGGAAGGAGAGAAACATCACAGCAACGCGAATGCGAACTTTGTTGTGTTAGTGTTCGTGCATTTAGTCAGAGAGATAGGAAGATGAATTTACTATCTCTGGTTTAGTGTTCGTTTTCATTTAGTGTTATTCATTTGATATCATCGGATGTTATTGAGCTGTTAGCCTATTGTTACCTTAATTTTGTGACGTTTCATGATTAAAAAAAAAAAAAACATCCCCCCTTCTGGTTTTTTGACAAATCGCACCCTGTATATATTGCCAAAAGTATTTGCTCACCCATCCAAATTATTGGAATCAGGTGTTCCAATCATTTCCATGGCCACAGGTGTATAAAATCAAGCACCTAGGCATGCAGACTGTTTTTACAGTTTGGAGCTGGCCCCTTCCTCTTCCAGCATGACTGTGCACCAGTGCACAAAGCAAGGTCCATAAGGACATGGATGACAGAGTCTGGTGTGGATGAACTTGACTGGCCTGCACAGAGTCCTGACCTCAACCCGATAGAACACCTTTGGGATGAATTAGAGCGGAGACTGAGAGCCAGGCCTTCTCGTCCAACATCAGTGTGTGACCTCACAAATGCACTTCTGGAAGAATGGTCAAAAATTCCCATAAACACACTCCTAAACCTTGTGGACAGCCTTCCCAGAAGAGTTGAAGCTGTTCTAGCTGCAAAGGGTGGACCGACGTCATATTGAACCCTATGGATTAGGAATGGGATGTCACTTAAGCTCATATGTGAGTCAAGGCAGGTGAGTGAATACTTTTGGCAATATACAACCCCGATTCCAAAAAAGTTGGGACAAAGTACAAATTGTAAATAAAAACGGAATGCAATAATTTACAAATCTCAAAAACTGATATTGTATTCACAATAGAACATAGACAACATATCAAATGTCGAAAGTGAGACATTTTGAAATTTCATGCCAAATATTGGCTCATTTGAAATTTCATGACAGCAACACATCTCAAAAAAGTTGGGACAGGGGCAATAAGAGGCTGGAAAAGTTAAAGGTACAAAAAAGGAACAGCTGGAGGACCAAATTGCAACTCATTAGGTCAATTGGCAATAGGTCATTAACATGACTGGGTATAAAAAGAGCATCTTGGAGTGGCAGCGGCTCTCAGAAGTAAAGATGGGAAGAGGATCACCAATCCCCCTAATTCTGCGCCGACAAATAGTGGAGCAATATCAGAAAGGAGTTTGACAGTGTAAAATTGCAAAGAGTTTGAACATATCATCATCTACAGTGCATAATATCATCAAAAGATTCAGAGAATCTGGAAGAATCTCTGTGCGTAAGGGTCAAGGCCGGAAAACCATACTGGGTGGCCCTGATCTTCGGGCTCTTAGACGGCACTGCATCACATACAGGCATGCTTCTGTATTGGAAATCACAAAATGGGCTCAGGAATATTTCCAGAGAACATTATCTGTGAACACAATTCACCGTGCCATCTGCTGTTGCCAGCTAAAACTCTATAGTTCAAAGAAGAAGCCATATCTAAACATGATCCAGAAGCGCAGACGTCTTCTCTGGGCCAAGGCTCATTTAAAATGGACTGTGGCAAAGTGGAAAACTGTTCTGTGGTCATATGAATCAAAATTTGAAGTTCTTTCTGGAAATTAGGGACGCCGTGTCATTCGGACTAAAGAGGAGGAGGAAGATCCAAGTTGTCATCAGCGCTCAGTTCAGAAGGCTGCATCTCCGATGGTATGGGGTTGCATTAGTGCATGTGGCATGGGCAGCTTACACATCTGGAAAGACACCAATGCTGAAAGGTATATCCAGGTTCTAGAGCAACATATGCTCCCATCCAGATGACATCTCTTTCAGGGAAGACCTTGCATTTTCCAACATGACAATGCCAAACCACATCCTGCATCAATTACAGCATCATGGCTGCATAGAAGAAGGGTCCGGGTACTGAACTGGCCAGCCTGCAGTCCAGATCTTTCACCCATAGAAAACATTTGGCGCATCATAAAACGGAAGATACGACAAAAAAGACCTAAGACAGTTGAGCAACTAGAATCCTACATTAGACAAGAATGGGTTAACATTCCTATCCCTAAACTTGAGCAACTTGTCTCCTCAGTCCCCAGACGTTTACAGACTGTTGTAAAGAGAAAAGGGGATGTCTCACAGTGGGAAACATGGCCTTGTCCCAACTTTTTTGAGATGTGTTGTTGTCATGAAATTTAAAATCACCTAATTTTTCTCTTTAAATGATACATTTTCTCAGTTTAAACATTTGATATGTCATCTATGTTCTATTCTGAATAAAATATGGAATTTTGAAACTTCCACATCATTGCATTCCGTTTTTATTTACAATTTGTACTTTGTCCCAACTTTTTTGGAATCGGGGTTGTATATATATCTGTTTCGACCTCGCTCTGACCGTCACTACTGTCTAAAAAAGGAATGATCACTTTCGTTCTGCCTATCACTGAGACCATATGTCAACAAAGTCATGTCCATGACCTCTGGAAGCAGAACGACTCACGTTATAAATAGCAGAGATTGCTCCCAGTTCAGTCTCTCACCTTGATCGCCTCGTACGAGACCGTAAGTAAGAGACCCGTAAGGTAAGAAATCCTGATTTCTTTGCTTCACATTCCATTAATTCGTTACCTGTGCGGTACGGGTGCCTTGTGTCCCCGAGAATTGTTGTGGTTTGTGTATTTCTGAGCTACGTGCTTAGCTTAATTTGCCGGTAAGCTTGTTTTTTTCAGGTATCCTTTTTGTTTGACTTTATATGCGCTATTTCCTGGTAATCTGAGTTTGTTACCACTGTGTGCCTATACCGCTGTTCGCAGCCGTGGGCTTAGTGCGAGCCCACTAAGTGCGTTCGCGCACTGGTGTGGGCCACCGTAATACCTATGTTCTGTGTTTTTTACTGCTGTTGTCGCAGCTGGAAATCATGTGAGTCTGTCAGATTGCTGTTACAGGCCACCTAGCACTATATATATATAGGCCTCTGTGTGGCTACGATGGCTTCCCACTACTGCAGGATTTGCAGGGCCTCAATGAGTTCCAGAGATGGGCACAGGGAGTGTCCAATGTGCCTTGGAGCTGCCCACATGCTGGAGGATGTGGACAATCCCTGCAGCACGGCCTGCAACCTCTCCTTGGGGGAAAGGCAGTGCCGGGCCAGCCAGGTGAGCGGCCATGTGTGCGAGGGCCGGAGAGAGAGGCGACGCTCCCCCGACCAGCCGTCCCTCTCCAGTAGGCATGAGCACAAACGCAAGCATTTATGTGACTGGCAGCAGAAGTCCCCCCACAGGCCTGGCCAAAGAGAGGTGCCCAGACCTGCTAAGCACCCTGCCTCAGCTATGGTGACAGAGAGTGGTAACGAGGAGTCGCTCCAGATCCTCTCGGTTCTCCAGGTTCTGTCACAGAGGATGGACAGGCTGGAAGGTCACCAGGGCTCGTCATCTACTTCCCTGCCCCCGGGCCAGGGGGGTACCCTCTCATCCAGGCCTGAGAGCTATGGTGAGGAGGATGGGCAGGGCGATGTGGATGTACTATCCCTCTACGCTCCCCACACAGCGACGGACAACACAACAGGTATGGATGGCCTTGGGGGAGACCTGCATTCTGGCTCTGCAGAGCCGGCTGACGGCTCCACGGGGATGGAAGAGGCCCCTGTCAGCTCCCTGGTGTCACGGATGCTGAGCGCTGCCAAGGTCCTGGGCCTTCAGGCACCTGCACCTGCCCCAGCTCCTTTGGGAGGAGTTTGGGAGGGCACCTCTCGCGCTACCCCACCACCTCCTATACCTGTGGAGGATGATTACGCAGAAATGCTCAAGTCAACATGGGATAAGTCGTCGCAACGCCCCTGGTTTCATGCAGGCTGCTGCCAGCTGGCAACAGCTGGTTACCCGGTCGAGACTGGACTGGGGGACATGCCACCAGTTGAGCCATCAATGGCCGCATTGACATCCCTGGGCCTTGCCCGCGTATCCCCCAATCTACATTGCCCTCGTAAGGGCAACCTTGGATTACTAAGGGATTACAAAATGCCTGTAAGAAGAAAAACACTCTATATAGAGAATTTATTAAATTAAGAACCAAAGAGGAAGAAAATAAATATAAAAAATATAAAAACAAGTTAACGAGTATCATAAGGAGATGTAGGAAGGATTATTATGGTAAATTAATATTAGTGCTGTCAAGCAATTAAAATATTTAATCACGATTAATGTCGTGACTGTCATAGTTAACTCGCGATTAATCGCAATTTAATCGCACATTTTTGTCACATGAAAAACCATTGTAATTCTCATCAGCATAAAAAAGTGAATGGGCTTGCGTTGTACCAATGTTTTTTTTTAAATTGCAGAGCATAACACTACGGAGCCGTAGATGGGACATGGTGAATAAAAAAATAAAGCGTGGGAACGACTTATAAGGCGTGTGCACGAGATATTAATGCGCGCGCACGAGTTATAACCCGTGCGCACGCTTTGCGTTAAGGCATGCGCTCGGGTAATTAAAAGTGAGGGGACGAGTTACTACGGCTCCGTATAACACGTCTTGTCACAGCCACTGCAAAGTCGGGCTGGAGCCGCTGATGGGAAAACGAAACCTTCGTCCCGAGGCGTGGCAGCGTGAGCTGCCCGCGCTGGTTCTTTGGGGGGAGGGCAGAGGACTCTGGCTGTGCGGGGCGTGGCATTACAGTCTAGCTGCTATCGTTTTTCTAAGCAAAGTCTCTGTTCTGTTCCAAGTTCCTGGCAGTTTCAAAAGCTTATGAAAAACCTACATCATGTCACAGAGCGTTAATCTCACGATAAAAAAATTATCGCCGTTAAAATTGAGTCAAGTTAACGCGATAATAACGCGACATTTTTGACAGCACTAATTAATATATAATAAAAATAATATTAAAGGAATATGGAATAGATTAAATAGTATTATTAAAGATGGCTCTGGACAAATACATTACCCTAAATACTTTAATGACAAAGGTATCGAAAATTATAACATGGATGTAGTTGCTAATAGTTTTAATAATTTTTTTGTTAATGTTGGACCAAGATTAGCTCAAAATATCTTTGATCTGGTAACAAATGATGATTGTATAGATAATATTATAAAGAGGAATTCTTGTTCTATGTTTCTTACACCAGTAGATGAGAAGGAAATTATTGATATAGTTAATAAATGTAGTAATAAAATATCCACAGATTGTAATGATATTGATATGAAGCTTGTGAAAACTATTATTTGGGGGATTTCTAAACCATTAACATACATCTGTAATTTGTCATTTCAAACCGGTACATTTCCAAGCAATATGAAAATAGCAAAAGTATTTCCATTGTATAAATCTGGGGACAAACACAACTTCACAAATTACAGACCTGTTTCTTTACTTCCTCAATTCTCCAAAATTCTTGAAAAAAAAACTATTCAATAACAGATTAGATAAATTCATTGAAAAATACAAACTACTCAGTGATCGTCAACATGTATTTAAAGTAGTGCTGTCAAGCGATTAAAATATTTAATCGCGATTAATGTCGCGACTGTCATAGTTAACTCGCGATTAATCGCAATTTAATCGCACATTTTTGTCACATGAAAAACCATTGTAATTCTCTTATCAGCATAAAAAAGTGAATGGGCTTGCTTTGTACCAATGTTTTTTTTTTTTATTGCAGAGCATAACACGTCTTGTCACAGCCACTGCAAAGTCGGGCTGGAGCCGCCGATGGAAAAACGAAACCTAAGCCGAGCACCATGGCTCTTCGTCCCGAGGTGCGGGGCTAGCGCACCCTGCCCGCGCTGGTTCTTTGGGGGGAGTGCAGAGGACTCTGGCTGTGCGGGGCGTGGCATTACAGTCTAGCTGCTATCGTTTTTCTAAGCAAAGTCTCTGTTCTGTTCCAAGTTCCTGGCAGTTTCAAAAGCTTATGAAAAACCTACATCATGTCACAGAGCGTTAATCTCGCGATAAAAAAATTATTGCCGTTAAAATTGAGTCAAGTTAACGCGATAATAACGCGACATTTTTGACAGCACTAATTTAAAGCAAATAGATCAACAGAGATGGCACTAATGGAATCAGTTGAAGAAATCAGTAACTCTATAGATGATAAAAAATATGTCGCTGGGATATTTATTGATCTTCAAAAAGCTTTTGATACTATTAATCATGATATATCAATTAATAAGATGGAACAATATGGGATAAGAGGAGTTGTATTAAATTGGATAACAAGTTATTTGAGCAACAGGACACAATTTGTGAAGTTGGGTGACTCTGTCTCAACTCGTTTGAATATTGATTGTGGTGTCCCTCAGGGGTCAGTATTGGGTCCTAAACTGTTTATTCTTTATATAAATGATATGTGCAATGTATCAAAGATATTTAAGATGGTATTATTTGCAGATGAGACAAATATGTTTTGTTCTGGAACAAATTTACATGAGTTAGAAAACATAATCTCTTCAGAATTGTGCAGGTTAAAAAGTTGGTTTGATCGAAATAAATTACCATTAAATCTGTCTAAAACAAAAATCATGCTATTTAATAATTATAAAATAAATAGGGCAATAAATGTACAGGTAGATGGTGTTGATATTGAAAGAGTTTCTAATAATACATTTCTTGGGGTAATAATAGATGATAGAATTAATTGGAAATCACATATAAAATACATACTAATGAAACTATCAAGAAGCATATCTGTGTTGAGTAAAGCTAAGCACGTCCTGGACTATAATTCACTCCGCATTCTTTACTGTTCCCTGGTTTTACCGTACTTAAATTACTGCTCAGTGGTGTGGGGAAATATGTATAAATATTCACTTCATGCAATAACTATACTTCAAAAAAGAGCTATAAGAATAATTCATAGTGCTGGTTACTGAGATCATACTAATTCACTATTCTTAAATTCAAAATGTTTAAAATTCATGGATATTATAGAATATAAAACTGCCTTAGTAATGTACAAAGTAAGGAATTACAAAGTACCAAGGAATATCCAAATAATGTTCTCGGATAGAGAGGGGGGCTATAATTTTAGGGGGAAATTGAAATTTAAAATTCGCAGTGCTAGGACAACGTTAAAAATGTTCAGTATCTCTATTTGTGGAGTAAAGCTATGGGACAGTTTGAATGTGGAGCTCATGAAATGTTCAACTATAAACCAGTTCAAAAAAAGGTATAAGGAACAGATCTTTATGAGGTATAGGGAGGAGGAATTACAATAACATGCTATTGATAATATAAGTGTATATATGTCGGTATGGGTACATACGGATATATTATATAAAAAGTGAGTATTTTTTTGTGTGTATATGCATAATTGTATATAATATATAAGCATAATATGCATAATTATGATATGGGTGTCTGTGTACGTATAGACACATCTCTGCTATTTATAACACAAGTCGTTCTGGTTCCGGAGGTCATGGACATGACTTTGTTGACATATGGTCTCAGTGATAGGCAGAAAGAGAAAGATGCGTTGAACACCTGAAAGGAATGTGTATATAATAATAATAATAATAATAATAATAATAATAATTCCTTTTTTAGACCGTAGTGATGGTCATCCCTCAGTCTCACAGATCCATAGTTACCTTATTCTTATATATATTACACTGTGTGTGTGTGTGTGTGTGTATGTATATATATATATATAATATACACACATAATAATATAAGCGAAAAAAAGAGAAACAACATCCATCATTGCTTTAAGACATGAAGTAACTTTTAATTAAAAAATCAAGAAACATTGAATTTGAAGGTGTGTCCAAACTTTTGACTGGTACTGTACATCCTACAGTTAACCCCTTTCTAACTTTATCGCACTATGAAGGGTAAACAGGCGAGAGGTTGTTTGTCCAAACTGTCGGAAAAACCCCAATTAAGACACATATTCCGAACGCGCTGTACACATATTCAAAGAATGCTCCTAAAACTTGAATAATATCAGCGTATCCCACATGTCTTAAGGGGAAAATGAAGAAATTCAGAATATCTAAACAGAATATTTTATCCACATTCACTGGATATGAGCAATCACGTGCTCTGATTGGTTACTTTACTACAAGGATATCAGCTCATATACTGTAAGTAGAGAAAAACAAAATGGTGGCTTTGTTATCAAATATTTAAAAGAAACAGGAATAGCTAAAAGGATATAGTTTTTTTTCTCCCCAATATCTCCTGTTCCACATTCCAGCCCAGTCGGTGGCAGTAATGCACCTTTAAGTTGGTTTGCCAACCGCAAAAAAAAAAAAAAAAAACAAAGAAGAAGAACAAAATGGCGGAGTGTGTTGCTGAACTAATAAAAACTCTACTCGAAAACAAAACCCCAAAAAATGCAAAAAAAGTGCAACAAAATATGGAATAAAAGTATTTGATAGTAAGAATGTATCTTTTTTTAGTTTTCAAGAATTATTATTATTATTATTATTATTATTATTATTATTATTATTTTCGCATTTTTCACAACTTGCTTCTGTCATTTTGCCGGTTTGTTTACATTCTAAGTGGAAATGATTTTGTCGGACTTTTTGGATAAAGTTTTTATTTATCAAATTTGCAAAAAAAATAAAAATAAAAATGCTCAGTTTCTCAAAATCCAGTGACTGTGGAGAGAATAAAACAGTTATTCCACTCAATCTCGTCATACATGGATTATAGCTGACTCGGTGCTACACATCTTGTGGAATAACTTTTAAATATTACATGACTCATATGAAATGATGAATTTTGTCATTGTGGGACTAATAGTTGATTATTAGCGTGCATGTAAACATACTGAATGACTGAACTATTAAAGTGATTAAACATGGAGCAGGGCCCTCAATGGTTTATCACCCTGAATTCTTAATCTGCCCTTGCAGGTGACGTAACTTTGGTGGAACAAAAAAACCTCCAACCAAACAAAAAACCAAACATAAAAAAACAACAACAAACAAAACCCACACAAAACTAGAAAAAGCATGTTTTCATGTTTTAATGCATTGAAATTAATTCAACAAAATTTATTTTAAAAATTTGTTACGCATCAAAGCTGGTGTATTTCTTTCTTTTTTTTTTTGTAGTAGACCAACACACTACATCACCAGAAAGCATCAAATCAAATTCATATACACTACACACTATACACTACACACCACACACTACACACTATACACTAAGGCCAAGTTTACATTAGACCGTATCTGTCTCGTTTTCTTCGCGGATGCACTGTCCATTTACATTAAACCGCCTGGAAACACCGGGAAACGGGAATCCGCCAGGGTCCACGTATTCAATCCAGATCGTTTCTGGTCCGGTGCTGTGTAAACATTGAGAATACGCGGATACGCTGTGCTGAGCTCTAGCTGGCGTTGTCATTGGACAACGTCACTGTGACATCCACCTTCCTGATTCGCTGGCGTTGGTCATGTGACGCGACTGCTGAAAAACGGCGCGGACTTCCGCCTTGTATCACCTTTCATTAAAGAGCGTAAAAGTATGAAAATACTGCAAATACTGATGCAAATACTGCCCATTGTGTAGTTATGATTGTCTTTAGGCTTGCCATCCTTCCACTTGCAAGTGGTAAGTGATCTGCGCTGGGATCACACACACAGCCGCTCAGTCCCGAATCACAGCTTGTGCACTTCACTCGCGCGCTCTGTGAGCTGCGCAAGGCCGGAGTGCGCACCCTCCAGAGGGCACTCGCTGTTCAGGGCGGAGTGATTTGGAGCACAGGATGCCTGCGGAGCCGAGCGTATCCGTGTATTGGCGTTGCTGTGTGCACGCGAATCGTGTATTGGTGTTGCTGTGTGCACACTAATCGTTTTAAAAACGTTAATCTGATGATCCGCTGATACGGTCTAATGTAAACATGGGCTAAAACCCTCCATTATTATGCTTTTTACGTATGGGCGCTGTGTGAGACGGCTGCCTCTCCAGTAGCTCTGTAGTTTTTAGCTCTTTAAACCTCTTTTTCCACCTTTTTTTTAAACTTTTCTGCTCTTCTTATGAAGATATAGTGTGTTTTACTATATAACATGGATATATTTACAGTTTTTTTCTGATTGATTAGGCACAATTTTTGAAACCTTTGGCTATTTTTGCAAAAGTCTTCACACAAATCGCAAAACCTTACATCCAATTCGCAAAACATCATAGATTACTTGCAAAAGCAAACACTTTTTGCTAAACCGTTAACACTCTTTTAAAAATGGTATTTTTGTACACAACAGTACACACAATGCGTAACATTAATAAGCACACGAAGCAACAACTGAACACTGACAGTAAGAATGGAAAACACATCTGGCTTTTGCTTTCTCTGTGCACAAGGTAGTCTGTCAGTTTGAGGTCATACTTTTTGTCATAGTTCTGTAAACACACAGGGATCCAAATTTCAAGTATTTTCAAGTATTTTTATTCAAGGTGTTTACTGTATTTGCTGTAAACACATCAAAACAAACATAAGTGATGTGTTTTTACATACAGTTATTTCACAGAGAGGAAAAAACAAAACAAAACAAAACTCAGTCGTGTCGTCTCTCTGGGTCCGGCCACAAGATTTCGTCAACATCGCATGCAATGTCTTCAAGTCCAAGGCACCGAGGAAAATACCTCCTGGAGTGTCGTATCCAGGCCTGACATGACGCCTGGTCAATATCCCCACATGCCTCCTCCACTGCCTGTAAAAGGGCTATAAGTTGATGGGGATGACGGTCATAGACCTTCCAGCGCCAGGCAGAGAAGAACTCTTCGATAGGGTTCAAGAAGGGAGAGTATGGAGGGATGTAGAGTAGAGCGAAGAGTGGGTGATCTGTAAACCATTCGCGGACCAAAGCAGCCCTATGGAAACGAACATTGTCCAATATGATGACATACCTGGTGTGCTCTGGTCTCTGAACATTAGTGAACATGTATTTTAAGTTCGTTTCTTAGACAAGGATTTTTTTTTTTTAAGCTTGTTACCTCGTTAACAGTTTCGGCGAGAATCTCCCCCCTTCTTCAGCAGGAGGCGTGAACTACCTGTCAAATTGGGCGGGACGTTCACGCCTCCGTAACGCAACATCAGCTGATAAGGCACGTCACCACTCGACATCTGGTGACTGTTTCTGAAGAAGGGGGGAGATTCTCGCCGAAACTGTTAACGAGGTAACAAGCTTAAAAAAAAAATCCTTGTCTAAGAAACGAACTTAAAATATCTGTAATAGTTAGACATAATGAACATCCACTACATATTAAAAATAAGTTATGGAGAAGATTGTGCCAAAGAGGTACGCTACCTGGAAAAGCTAGGAAAAAAATTGGCGCGACAAAGAAACCATCTCCGCTTCAATCTCCGCTGCCGAGACGAAGGCGTCATTCCAGCAAGCCTCTACATAAAAAATCCGATACCAACAAGAAACGTGGAAAGGACCATCGAAAAAGCGCGAATGACTCTGGTAAGAGAAAGAATCAGATGCACGACTAACAAAATCAACTATTTAAACACAGAAATAGCACAAAGAAAACAAGATTTCAAACGCCGGTTCAAATTCAGCAGTGAAATGGAAAAAAATATGGAAGAACATCTCATCTCATCTCATTATCTCTAGCCGCTTTATCCTTCTACAGGGTTGCAGGCAAGCTGGAGCCTATCCCAGCTGACTACGGGCGAAAGGCGGGGTACACCCTGGACAAGTCGCCAGGTCATCACAGGGCTGACACATAGACACAGACAACCATTCACACCTACGGTCAATTTAGAGTCACCAGTTAACCTAACCTGCATGTCTTTGGACTGTGGGGGAAACCAGAGCACCCGGAGGAAACCCACGCGGACACGGGGAGAACATGCAAACTCCACACAGAAAGGCCCTCGCCGGCCCCGGGGCTCGAACCCAGGACCTTCTTGCTGTGAGGCGACAGCGCTAACCACTACACCACCGTGCCGCCCATGGAAGAACATCTGAATGCAATACAAGAACAAGAGTTTTCAAAAACAAAAACACGCCATATTAAAAAACTGAACAGACTTATCAATAAGAAACAAAATAAATGCAAGGACAAGCAAACAAACGAAATTGTGCCGTACAAGAATCACCGTTAGAGTTTAAGCATTCAGAAAAAAACTGTAACTTTAACACACAACCAGGAGCCAGTTTTCTCACTTATTCGAGAGAGGAGCTGCTGGCCCTGAAAACAATGGGACGAGCCGGGATACGACACCCTATCCCGGCAGAGCTGAGGAGGAAACCCAGGGGCTGCAAGGCTGGAGCTAAGCTAAAGGCTAGGCTAGCGGACAACCGGCGGCGCTACAAACCATCTGTTCCCTCCGTTATCATGGGGAATGTGAACTCGCTGCCAAATAAAGTCGACGAGCTTTCCGCTCTGAACAACCAGTGGATTTACCAGGAGAGCAGCTTATTTATCTTTACGGAGACATGGCTAACACACCTCGTACCGGATGCTAACGTGGATCTGCGGGGATTCACTGCTGTGAGAGCCGACAAAGACACTAACACGTGGGAAAAGCAAAGGTGGGAGACTCATCATTTATGTGAACAATCGCTGGTGTAACCCGGGACATATCTCCGTAAAGACAGTTTTATGTTGCCCGGACTTGGAGCTGCTAGCCGTTAGCCTGTGGCCATATTATCTGCTGAGGGAGTTCAGTCACGTGCTCACCATCTGTGTTTACATCCCTCCGAGGGCAGACACAGCCACTGCATGTGAGAGGATTCACTCTGTCACAGCAAGGCTGCAGACACAGCACCCTGAGGCATTTATCATCATTTCTGGGGACTTTAATCATGCTACTTTGGACTCTACTTTGGCTGCTTTTTACCAGGCTGTGGATTGTCCAACAAGGAACAATAGGACAATTGACTTGCTGTATGCTAATGTGAGGGATGCATACAGAGTCACACCCCTCCCCCCACTAGGGAAGTCTGACCACAACCTGGTTCTTCTACAGCTGAAGTACACCCCCCTGGTTCAAAGGCAGCCTGCAACAACTAGCTCCATCAGGAGGTGGTCCCCTGAAATGGAAGATGCCCTCAGGGACTGTTATGACATCACGGACTGGGATGTGCTGCTTAGCCCACACTGTGAGGACATAGAGGGGCTGACACACTGTCTGACGGATTACCTCAACTTCTGTGCAGATGTGGTCTCCCCCGCTAAGACTGTACGGTGTTACCCTAATAACAAGCCATGGGTAACACAAGAAGTCAAAGCTGTCCTCAGCAGGAAGAAGGCCGCCTTCAGGAGCAGGGATAGGGAGGCAATGAAAGCAGCACAGCAGGAGGTAAAACACTGCATGAGGGAAGCTAAGGACAGCTACAGGAGAAAGGTGGAGCAGGAGCTGAAGGAGAACAGCATGAGGGAGGTCTGGGAAGGTGTGAAAACCATCACAGGCCACAATACAAAGACCAGAGTCGTTGAGGGGACAGTGGAGAGGGCGAATGAGGTGGGGTTTACATTAGACCGTATTAGCGGATCATCAGATTAACGTTTTTAAAAACGATTAGCGTGCACACAGCAACGCCAATACACGATTCGCGTGCACACAGCAACGCCAATACACGGATACGCTAATCACATGACTAATTCGGCACGTAAGTTGAAATGTGTCAGTGTTGCTCATCGCTTCCTCCTCAGCGGCTGCGCTCCAAATCACTCCGCCCTGAACAGCGAGTGCCCTCTGGAGGGTGCGCACTCCGGCCCTGCGCAGCTCACAGAGCGGGCGAGTGTAGTGCACGAGCAGTGATTCGGGACTGAGCCGCTGTGCACAAGTCACTTACCACTTGCAAGTGGAAGGATGGCAAGCCTAAAGACCATCATAACTACACAATGGGCAGTATTTGCATCAGTATGTGCAGTATTTTCATACTTTTATACTCTTTAATGAAAGGTGATACAAGGCGGAAGTCCGCGCCGTTTTTCAGCAGTCGCGTCACATGACCAACGCCAGCGAATCAGGAAAGTGGATGTCACAGTGACGTTGTCCAATGACGATGCCAGCTAGAGCTCAGCACAGCGTATCCACGTATTCTCAATGTTTACACAGCACCGGATCAGACACGATCTGGATTGAATACGTGGACCCTGGCGGATTCCCGTTTCCCGGCGTTTTAATGTAAACGGACAGTGCATCCGCGAAGAAAATTAGACAGATATGGTCTAATGTAAACTTGGCCTGAGTTGAATTACTTTTTCAATCGGTTCAACCAGCTCATGTCCCCCCCCAACCTCTCCCTCACTGCAGCCATCTCTCCTTCTTCCCTCAACACACCTCTCCCCAGTCATCACAGCAGCCCCCTCCTCCCCCTCCTCCCCCACCTCAACACAGACTCCTCTGTGCATTACTGCAGACCAGGTCAGAGGTCAACTGAGAAAGCTTCACCCCTGGAAAGCAGCAGGCCCAGACAAGGTGTGTCCCCGACTACTGAAGACCTGTGCTGCTGAACTGGGTGAACCACTCCAATGCATCTTCAACCTCAGCCTGCAGCTGGGGAGAGTGCCAACCCTCTGGAAGACATCATGTATCGTTCCATTTCCCAAAAAGAATTGGCCCAGCGAGCTGAACGACTTCTGACCGGTGGCACTCACTTCACATCTGATGAAGACGTTGGAGCAGCTTTTCCTCAGCCTCCTCAGACCCCAGGTACAACATGCCCAGGACTGTCTGCAGTTTGTGTACCGGGGAGGTGTCGGTGTGGAAGATGCCCTCCTCTACCTGCTACACCGAGCCCACTCGCATCTGGATAAGGGAAATGGCACAGTGAGGATCCTCTTCTTGGACTTCTCAAGTGCCTTCAGCACCATCCAGCCCCTACTGCTTCTGGACAAACTGAACAGGATGCGAGTGGACCCCTGCCTGGTCACCTGGATCTCCAGCTACCTCACTGACAGGCCACAGTACGTCAGGCTGAAGGACATCACGTCTGACACTGTGATTAGCAGCACCAGAGCACCCCAGGGCACGGTGCTGGCCCCTCTTCTCTTCACCCTGTACACCATGGACTTCTGCTACAACTCGGAGCTGTGTCACATTCAGAAGTTTGCCGATGACACAGCCATCGTTGGGTGTATCAGTGACAACAGAGAGGAGGAGTATAGGAGCCTGGTGAGGGACTTTGCTGTGTGGTGCAACAGGAACCATCTGCAGCTCAACACCTTAAAGACCAAGGAGCTGGTCATTGACTTTGGGAGGTCCAGACCAAGGTCACGACCAGTTCTGATCGAGGGAGTCAAGGTGGAGGCTGTGGATTCCTACAAGTACCTCGGGCTGTGGCTGGACAGCAAGCTGGACTGGACTTGCAACACCAAACACTTATACAGGAAGGGACAGAGCAGGCTATACTTCCTTAGGAGGCTGCAGTCCTTTAACATCTGCAGGAAACTCCTGTGGATGTTCTATCAGTCTGTGGTCGCCAGTGTCCTGTTTTACACTGTGGTGTGCTGGGAGGGCAGCACATCCAAGAAGGACACATCCAGGCTGGACAAACTGATCAGGCGGGCTGGCTCTGTGGTCGGCATGAAGCTGGACTCTCTGGTGATGGTGGCAGAGAAGAGGACTATGGACAAACTACTGAACATCATGGACAATGCCAGTCACCCTCTGCACACCGTCATCAGCAACCAGAGGAGCCTGTTCAGTGACAGAATGCTCCTTCCCAAGTGCAGGACGAACAGACTAAAAAACTCCTTTGTCCCTCACGCCATCAGACTGTACAACTCCTCTCTGGGGGGGGGGGGGGGGGGTAACAGGAGGACAGAGGATGGGAAGGAGCAGTAGCCTAGCCTAACAATAAGCAATACCGGACAATGTGCAATATAATGTGGAATATAAAGTGCAATATCTCTCCTGCCACCACCACCCCTTTTCTCTTTTTTCCCCCTCCTTCCCCCCTTCCCCATATCTTTTTCTTTTTATATTTGTACATGTAAATAATTTATTTTAATTTATCTAGAAGTTTTCTCTATTTATTTTCTCTGTTTATCTGTAATGATGCTGCTGGAATCTTAATTTCCCTGAGGGAACCCGCCCAAAGGGATCAATAAAGCTATATCTAATCTAATCTAATCTAATCTAATCTAATCTAATCTAATCTAATCTAATCTAATCTAATCTAATCTATTACTTACACTGTAGTACCGACTCTCACCGCCTGTGGCCGCCAAAGAGCTATTGCCAACTTCTTAATTCTCTCATACATACAGTATAATTGATTATCCTGTATATTCATTAAACAACACAGGAACAAATTTATTTATTGTGCCTATCTCTTGACTGTATTCAACTGTACTGCTTTGCTCCATCGTTCTCCACACCAGAACTCATCATTTTCTTATAATATCACATCCTGGTATATCCCTGCACTATTCACTTTTTGCACTACCGCCATGATACACATTCGGTTCTACCAAAGCATCCTACTGAACCACTGCCACTGTGCATACTGCTTTAGAACCTGTGATCACCTCACAACTGCTTTATGCAAGTTTTTTTTTTGCACATTTGTATGTGTCATTTAAGCTACTGGATATTTCCTTCAGGTTGAATAAAGCATCCATCCATCCATCCATCCATCCATCCATCCATCTATCTATTTATCTCCTAAAGTGTGTTTTTCCTCTCATTTTCCCCATAAATATAAATTCTGTTATGCTACAGCAATTTTCCAGCAATAAATTTTTTTCTTATTCCAAAATAAAATACTATAATATTTATTCATGCTTAATTGTGGAAAGGAATTTCTTCCTGTTTTCACTTATGCTGTAGCATATATATATATATATATTTTTTTAAAGATATTTTTTTGGGCTTTTTGCACCTTTATTGGATAGGACAGTGTAGAGACAGGAAATGAGCGGGAGAGAGAGACGGGAAGGGATCGGGAAATGACCTCGGGCCGGAATCGAACCCGGGTCGCCCACATTCATGGTATGGCGCCTTAACCACCTGAGCCACGACGCCCCCACATATATATTTTTTAATCTGTCACTTTATATGCCTTTACACCACTAGTTTATGCACACCAGTTGTGGATGTAGTGCCACTACCAACTCTTGTTGTTTGTTGCTGTCTTTTGTGACCAATTGTCCTTATTTTGTTCTGTCCCTATTCTATTATATTTTAGTATATTCTATATTATATTATAATTAAATAATATTGGCTGGCTTTTTTTCATGGTATATCAGATATATTCCATTCAGCTAGCATGATATTGAATGAGTCAAATACGAGTAGCTGAATGGAATATATCTGATATACCAGGAAAAAAAAACAGCCATTATTATTATTATTATTATTATATACACATTCCTTTCAGGTGTTCAACGTATCTTTCTCTTTCAAAATTCTCTCAAAATCTTCCATATTTAACAAAGCAAACCTGGCAGCCATGTTTGTTTACAAATTGTCACAGTCGGTTGCTCGCTAGCACGAAAGTTTTACATCTCTGACGTGTGACATCATGTTGTCTTGACAACCATGCAATATCGTAAACCATATTCAACGCTCATTCTCCACTGGGTAGAGTGACGTGATACATGTAGGATAAGCGATATGCTAACAATATTGCATGCTATCAAACCAAATGAATAAAATGAAACCCGCTAGAAGGGAATAGAACATGTTTTTATTCCATGGAAAAAGTGTCCTGTATGGATAATAATCTATTATATTCTATTTATTTTATCTGTCTCTATTTTATTTTTTAAACTTAACCTATATTTAGGCGGCACGGTGGTGTAGTGGTTAGCGCTGTCGCCTCACAGCAAGAAGGTCCTGGGTTCGAGCCCCGAGGCCGGCGAGGGCCTTTCTGTGTGGAGTTTGCATGTTCTCCCCGTGTCCGCGTGGGTTTCCTCCGGGTGCTCCGGTTTCCCCCACAGTCCAAAGACATGCAGGTTAGGTTAACTGGTGACTCTAAATTGACCGTAGATGTGAGTGCGAATGGTTGTCTGTGTCTATGTGTCAGCTCTGTGATGACCTGGCGACTTGTCCAGGGTGTACCCCGCCTTTCGCCCGTAGTCAGCTGGGATAGGCTCCAGCTTGCCTGCGACCCTGTAGAAGGATAAAGCGGCTAGAGATAATGAGGATGAACCTATATTTATTTATATGTTACTCTGTACTTAAGCTGCTGTGACACCTGAATTTTCCCTCATGGAGATCAATAAAGGAATATCTTATCTGTTTTTCTCTCTTGAAGTCACAAATCTGTTTACTACATAAACCTGTGGTTTGCAGCTGCACTACTGTCAGAGGTGCTGTTCTAGAAAATTAATCAACACCTTCTCTTCTCTCCTGACCAATCACAACCCAGAATTCAAGAGCGCTGTAATATAAAATTAATGCATATAGCTGTTTTTTTCATTAGCATAGGCCTGTGTGTGTGTGCGCGCGTGCGCACGCATGTGATAGAAACACACTAGCATGTGTTTCTTTTGTGCACATCTCACTAATTAAAGAGTGTGTGTTGTCAGAGAGTAGATCGGCAGCGTGAAATCATCTTAGCTGCGTGTGTGTGTGTGTGAAAAAGAAAGTGATGCAGTGACAGAAAGACCGAGAACACAATAAAAGAATGTATTCATGAATGTGACTGTTATTGTGGCTTTATAACCAGCGCCTGGCCTTCGCTCTGTGATATCGATCCCGTTATCCACCGACAGGCAGAAAGAGACGAACAAACACTGAGAGACAGACAGCAGCAGACAGACACCGTTGGAAAAGAAAGCAAGATCCAGAGACAGACAGACAGAGAGACTGTAATCAGCCTGAGCTGGGATGCTTGTTCTCTTTGTTGCCTCTGCTAGCCGAATGCTAAGCCTATTTTCTGCTTAGCGCTGACGCTATTACAGAAATGTTATTGGGACTCACCCCATGCTGCTGCTCTCTACCCCTGACTGCTAAAGCAGTTTTACACACACACACACACACACACACACACACACACCGCTAATTAATATATGGGCCCTCAATCTGAATTCCGTACATTTCTTCTTCTTCTTCTTATTATTATTATTATTATTATCATATAAAGATCGTTTTCAAACTCTTTGCTTTTCCTGTATGGCGTGAATCCGACACTGGAGGAGACAATCCTTAACATATGCGACTTGTACTGTGACAAATCTCCGTCTGTTCCCCCAGAATATTACCCAGCGAGCACCAACTGACCAACTGATCTGTCATCAGGTTTGGGCAAAGATGCTGTTTTTGGTCCATTGGTCTTCACTTGTCTCCTAAATATGTCCATTTTTTGTTCAACAATACAAAGCACCATTATTGATCCACATAAACTTAATCCATCTCCTAAATACGTCCTGATGTTGGTTAATGATTGACATGGTCCATATTGAGCTTTAGGTATGTGGCTCTTGACATTAGTGACACTATATACTCACCTACCACCTTTATCGGATCTAAGGAACAGTTTCGGTTCTGATCCCGTACTCAATGTATCCTCAGAATCCTGTTCTTGGCTGGCAGGAGTGGAAGCTGATATGGTCTTCCTCAAGGTTCGATGTGCTATGAGATGCTTTTCTGTTCACCTTGGTTGTACAGAGTGGTTATTTGGGTTCCTGTTAACTTGAACCAGTCTAGCCATCCTGCTCTGTCCTGACTCATCAAGAAACTGTTTCTGAATGCAGAACTGATGCTCACTGGATGTTTTTTGGTTTTTTGCCAGCTGTTGTAGAAAGAAGAGAAGTAAAGCTTTTCAAAAATGTCATTTGTGTTTCAAATGGAACGTTGTTAAGACATGGAAACAAGTATCCACTTTAATATGAAGAGTTTGGTTCCAAAAATGCTATATATCCAATTCCACTGTTTCGAGAAAAATCACTTTTTCTGATTAAGGGAAGTGATAAAAGGTAAACCACTGTATCCTGTTTTAAAAGTTATTGACGAACTCCTTAATGATAATACACTTCAAAAATGAAATCCAGAACTAATTAACAGCTTTTAACTGAACCAAATAATTTTTTTGTCAAGTTGCTACATATCCATGCCACGGCATTTTTTCCCCAAAAGGCTGCATATTCCTTTCTGTTTAAAGTGCATTTAACTGTGCTCTTTCATGACAGATTATTTTATAGATTATTTTATTTTTTAGATTATTTTATTGAATTTATTCATAATTCATAATGAATAGTTGAAGTAATAAGTAATATACAGTGTATATATATATATATATATATATATATATATATATATATGTGTGTGTGTGTGTGTGTGTGTGTGCATATAAGGAAGCTCGATAATCAATTTATATTGACTAAAGTAGAGGGGTGGGATTAAATAAGTTTTTATTTCAGCCCACTCCTTTTCGGACATATAAACTCAAAACTGCTTAGTGCGTCCTTGTTTGTATTTTTGTCTTGTTTTCTTTTGTTTTGATTTTGATATATTATTATCACCTATATTATTTAAGGTTTATTTTCTAATTTAGTGGCTTTTTACGTGTTCTTGTTGCAAATGCTGTTTTGTTTTTCTTGTTATCTGCTTATTTATTCATTGTTTGTTTACATGCTTGAAATAAAATATCATCATCATCATAATTCAGCATGAAATTGTCTAATAAATGCAAGAAGTGCTGAAGCGATTTCCTACTTCATGGGTGCAGCCATCTTAGAAGATGTCACACCAATGGCGGCCTCTGATTGGCCAAATGGATCTGTCTGGTTCTGAGAAAAATCGGTGATGGTGCTTGTTGAATTTTGGAATGAAAGGCCGTAATGCAGTGTGTAAATCAATGGCAGATATCGTGTTTTGGTGAAAACTGCATATAGTATGAATAAGATATGATAATTGCTGATAGTTTGGTGGCAGGAATTTCAGTTTTTCAAATTTGGCGTTTATCGCATTTTGGAACCAAACTCTACATATGTAGGATGACATCAGACATCTTTGTAGATCCTCATAAGATGCATTAAACAAATTCACTTTGGCTAACAAGTGGTCTTCAATAATTTTGTTTTTTTTAAAGGGTGCATATGTGATATTTAGCACCCTCTGCTGGCTGAGGGCTGAACTGCAATTGTAGTAAAAACTGTGAGTTTTTTCCTCCTACTCAACCAACCCCAGTCCTTGTATCAGCACTATGTCTGACACCTGAGTTGCCTTTAAAAAAAGAGCACAGCTAAGGGTGTTTCTGGGCCAGAAAAATGTAAACAGAGGCCTGAAATGAAGACAAAACTCCAGATCTAGCAGATCTGTTGCACTGAGATCTTACACATCACAATTTTTAAGCTTTATTACAATGCTAGAAATGCCCTGTATAGTCATTAAAAATGGCAAACTGTGACTTTAAGCATGTCTGTACTCACTGGGATGTCAGACTCGCTGGTGTATGCAAAGCCAGTCACCTAAATCTCTTCTAGAGAGATGGCGTGACTTTCCTGGGGCAGCTGGGTGCTGGTGGGAAGCGGCCTGGTGCTCCCCAGGTCCACGGGTTGTGTCCCGTTACCACCTGGCCTTCCTCAAAGTGTGAGCGAGCGTACCTTCTCAAGCCTTCCACCCTGAGAAGATATCCAGACGCTTATGATCGCTCACTGGCTGACTTCCACAATTGGGAATTTGGGATTTTCTTTGTTTTGGCAGAAGGGCACAGGAGAGGGTGCTTGGCCGGTGAAGCATGAGAGAGTCCAAGTGCACTTTTAAGTCAGAAGGACAAGCCATTGTGTTAAAACGTCAGTTCAAAGATGTGGAGAACTTTGACTGAGGTCAGAATTATAGTGGACTGATAATGACATGTTCAGCACTTTTAGAAAAATTCTGAAGTGGACAAGGTGCGGCGGGAACCCGTCACACACACTAACTCAAGCTACACACTACTTCACACACTACACAGACACTAGGGAAGATCACAAAGATAGCAACAGTTCCAGTCCAGTCGTCCTGAAAGTGGCACTGCGGTGAGCCCAAATTGAAAGGGTGGGACTGGAGCCACAGAGCATGAAAGAGGATAAAGAACGAAGGGAGAGAGGGAGAGAAAGCATGAAAGAGCGACGGGACCAGGGGCGGGTGACGCCCCGAAAGGACCCCATCCTGCCCACTTAAGGAAGATGAGAGACGAAGGACAGAGCAGGGGGGCTAAGAAAAAAGAACAGAGAGCAACATATTATGAACACTCCGTCGACCACTTTAAAGTTGACAAAAGCAGGGAGCGAAAGAGGAGCATGGGGGAGGGAGAGGTGAAGAGATAGAGGGATAGAGAGGAGCACGGGGGGAGGACACTGACGTTTCACCCACCCATTTAATTAGCCACTGAGGATAAATTGACTGGATCCATCTATGTGTTTTTCAGGTCACCCAGTGTTCAAGTATTTTTTGGTTTCTCCACTTATCACTTCGATAATTCTTGAAGTGTTTGTGATTAGAGCAAATCTACATAAACACTCTAATTAAATGTAAACATAGTTAAAGTGTTGCGTTTGTTGTTTTAGTCCTTCATTTCCAGTTTGTTCAAAGTGTCCTGTTACGATAAGATTAACGATAAGAGCGGATTGATACCCATTTGATCGAGATCGAGATTAGATCTGATGGATCTGTGAGACTTCTTTTCCACCAAGGCAGTCTGAGGGTCGGTTCGGAGCTGGTGCCTAATCTCTAACAAGTTCTTTGCGTTTTGACAGCCAATGGAAAACTGGTTCAAAAGTGGCACCAGCACTTTGCTGGTCTAGAACCAAGAACTGTTTACGTTAGGGGCTGGGGGCAGTATTATCATGACCAACAAGAGCAACTAAAACTTTATGACCACAAAAAATAGAGCGAATGTTGCATCTAGTCTGACTACTCCAAAGAAGAAGATGAAAAGAGACGATGTAGTCTCTGTCTGCCATTGTTGTTGTTGTGCTTGGCTAGCATCATGAGTGTTGCTAGCATTGCTGAGAAACTGGAGATGTTTACAGACGTATACAGTGATGTAATGACGCGGTTCTATGGTGGCTCTCTAGCTCGTAGAAAAGCAAACCAGTTCTTAGAAGGTTTGCAAGTTGAACTAAATCTGAACCATCACAAGCACCAACTCAGAACTAGCGCCAGGTTTGCATTGGGGGACTAGAACATAGTCCGCTTTAACTGGCAAGGATTCTCCATTTAGTCATTTTGTTGAAAGTCCTTCCCGCACGGCGTGGGAAGGACTTTCAACAAAATGACTAAACAGAGAATCCTTGCCAGTTAAAGCGGACTATGGTCTAGTCCCTTTATATCCGTTTCTGTAGCCCTCAGCCTCTCATCTATTACATAGCTAGGGTTACAGTGGGGGGTGGGTCCTCTGATAACCACGAGAGTTTGACTCCCCACTCACATCTGTATTGCATCGTGCCTTGCCAGATGGTATCATTTTTATGATGGTTTTTGGTATGACCCGACCACAAGTAGAACTCGCGACCTCCCAATTGAAAGGCAGACACACTAACCACTAGGCCAACTGATGGTGTTTAGTCATTTTACAGTCAAATAAATTCAGTTAGAGTTAATGATATAAGAACAGCCACCATGTCAGTAATAATAGTCCCAGGGACCAAATAAGACAAAAGTACATCTTTCATCTACTTGAAGAACACCAAGATCTGATCAGCCCCAACTTGACTTAACACTTTAAGCCTTGACTTAAAACAGGAAGTCAAATATGTTAGCACTGTCTTCCTTACACTTTGAATTTCTTTTTATTGCTTTCTATATCTAATACACTCTGTGGTCAAAAGTCCTGTATATGGACACCTGACCATCACACCCATATGTGGTTCTTCTCCAAACTGTTACCAAAATGTTGTCAGGACATAATTATGTAGCTGTAGCATTACAACTTTCCTTCACTGGAACTAAGAAGCCCTAACCTGTTCCAGTGTGGTATGCCAAGGATGGAGTAGAATAACTCGAGTGTTCTGCACAGAACCCAGACCTCAACCCCATTGAACACCTTTGGGATGAAGTGGAACACTGATTGCACTCCAGGCCTCTTCACTCAATGTCAGTGTCTGATCTGACTAATGCTCTTGTAGCTGAATGAACATGAATCTCCACAGCCACGCCAGAAAATCTAGTGGGAAACCTTCCAAGATGAGTGGAGCTTATGATAACCACAATGGGGGAAAGATCAATATTAATACCCATGCGTTTTGAATGGGATGTCTGTATATGTTTGGTCATATAGTGTATGCCTTTGATTTTGTTTTTATAAGAATGACTTTGTCTTGCCTTAAAGATGGATGTTGTACCTTTGAGGGAACAAGTTCACTCGTTCCTTGAGGCACAATCATTTACATAGAAACTAAATTTCTTTCTGACTGGATTTTGCTCATTTAATTAATCATTTATGATGTGTAATAGGTAACAATGATCAAATAATATTAATCCAACTCCAATATGTCGTCTGGGTGACTCTGGACTATTCCAGAACCTGCTGCTGGTACTAGAATTGTAATATCAAAAGTGACTCTGTGTGTGTGTGTGTGTGTGTTGTATGTGAATGGGCTTGGCTTTCTGCAGACCTCAGGCTTTGTTTATGCTTGGTCTCCGTTAATCCTGCACTTCTCTCCTGTTGCCTGGACCTGCCAATCAAAGCCCTGACAGCATCACCCAAAGGCTTCTGGGAGATCAGGTTTCACTCTTGCAGGGGCATGCACAGCAAACAGAAAAACCCAACACACACATATATACAAATACCCATGTTCAAAAGGTGCTTGATCAAGTACACAATGCAGTAGAGTCCATGTGTGAACAGATCTGGTTTCAGAGTGAGCTAAAAAGTGCGAAGTGTCTTCAAACATACAAGAGAGAAACCACAGAGAGCCAGCACACACACTGGAGGTTGCAAAGTCTCATCATGAAGACTAACATCAGGGATGTGCAAATAGAAATGACAAAGAGACAGAAAAAGAGAATTCCTGTCTGGAGCCATCGTCTCTGGACAATAGCAAAGGAACGGTTTAGTCAAAAACCAAACGCATCAAGTTGTTACTGTCAGCACAAGTGCAGTTAATCAGCCAAGACATGATTGGTGTCTAATTTTGCTTGATTAGTTTTGTACTAAAGCTACATGGCTAATGTAGCTAGCAAGTAATGGAAGTCAGTGTTCCCAGCCTTGCGGCCTTGTTGCTAAATTTGGCGACTTTATTTAAGAAAAATAAAGAGTCTAGTGACAAGTCATCAGACATATCCAATGACAATCTGAGCAGAAGTTAGTGACTGTCCTATACATGATACACGTCTCCAGCTTACTTCACAGCTGCTGATTTTACAAGTTGAGAAAGCAGGTTCACTCAATTCACCAGCACTGTGTAAAGCTGGTGATCATTCACTGATCACTATTGTACTCAACAACCAATCACTCATCACTATTGTTCTCAAAAAACAATCACTGATCACTATTGTTCTCAACAAACAAATATTGATCACCAATGTTCTCAACAACCAATCACTAATCTCTATTGTTCTCAACAACTAATCACTAATCAACAATGTTCTTGACAACCAATCACTGTTCAGAATTGTTATCAAATAACTAATAACTAATCACCACTGTTCTCAACAACCAATCACTGATCACTATTGTTTCCAAAAATGTAACATTGATCACCAATGTTCTCAACAACCAATCACTAATCATAATTAGTATCAATAACCAATCACCAATCATCAGTGTTCTCAACAACTAATCACCAATCAAAATTGTTCTGAACAACCAATCACTAATCACCAATGTTATCAGCAACCAATCACTGATCACCATTGTTCTCAACAACCAATCACTGATCATCATTATTCTCAACAAACAATCACTAATCACTATTATTTTCAACAACTAATCACAAATGTTCTCAACAATCAGTCACTGACTACTATTGTTCTCAACAATCAAGCACTAATCACCAATGTTCTCAACAACCAACCACTGAACACTATTATTCTCAATTAAAAAAATCACAAATCACCATTGTTCCTAATGAATAATCACTGACCGACATTGTTTCCCAATTTTCTGCCGACTTCTTATTCCAGAGCAATACCACAAAAACAAACTGATCTATTCCATTGGACATAATGGGAAAATTGTTTACATTACGTTTTTGATGAAACTATGTTTATCTTAGCAAGTCCTTTAGTTTATCACATTCATATCATCACTAATCTCTACACTTCATCGGTGTGTTTAATATGCATAATATATACACTGTACTGTTTACTCTTTTCTCAGTCCTGATGAGCATTCTGCACTTTGAGATGCCACACATGAGCATGAAACATTTATTTACCACAACTGGAGTAAATCAATAATGTTTTAGCACCAAATGACATTCATTCATTATTCAAATCTGAAGCGGAGGGCATGGGGCAGCACAGGAGGTTCAAGTCCTAGTCATGACACAGCTGTCCATTTGCACAACACATCACTGGCTTTGGAGGGGTGTGAGCCAAACTAGTGTGTGTAGGCAGGGTGTTGCGTCAGCGATGCTGGCTTGAACCAAAAGAAGTGGGCATGGCCAGACATATGGAGCATGTACGTCACATTATAACACCAAAAATATTGGCAGCTAGTTACAAGTCAGCTGCAGCTGTGTTATGTAGCAGGAGATCTTATGAAAAAGTTTGTTCATGTTTGCCAAAACCATGTTCTAATCTATTTAAATTAGAAATGACTTATTACCAATATTACCAGATGATGATGTTCGTCCTTCAGGGTCGAAAAAGACCATGACTTCAATTTGGTGGGTGGTGGCTGTGGGTCCAGAGGTAACTGATGAGGCCAATCTAGGCTTTGAAGGTACGTCCACATGTCGGGCACATGTGGGCAGGTGCTGTAGTGGGGAGGGGATAGTTTAAGCCTTCCATGCAGCTCGTTTTTTCTGGGCCTTGGTGATGGGTTTCATCTCTGCTGCATGTGAAACATTGGTGAGCTTTGCTCACCATGCTGGACAATCCTGAGCAAGTGACTCCCAGGAGTTCAGATCGATTTCTAGGGGCTTGAGGGACACTTTGAGATTGTCCTTGAAGCATTTCTTCTGCCCCCCAGATGAGCACTTGCCTTGGCACAGCTCTCCATACAACAACTGTTTGGGGAGTCGACTGTCTGGCATCCTGACAACATGGCTGGTCCATTTTACCAATATATTTAGTCCTGGGTATGACTTAAAACTGCATCCGGTGATGAGGCTCCAGTTCGGGAGTTCTGGAGTTTTGGGGAAGGTGGAGTTACCCCTCAGTCATCATTGCTCCCAGGTCCACCCTGACCCTGGGTGGTAGTACCTGTCAGGGTCCTAGCTATGGGTTAAATAGCTTGCAGAGACCGCCTCAAAAAGTCTCTGCCTCCCTCTGCCTTGTGGGACAGGCTTTTAAGCCAAAGGCTAAGGGTGAGGTCCCTGACAGAAACCTCCCGGACCGCAGTTTTGGAAGGGCGCTTGATACTTCTACTCGGAATATCCTGACGGCCATCTGCTGCAGCGGCGTGCGGGTGGCACAGTCGTCTTACTTCGGTATGCCACTGTGTCAACCTTCACACTGTCAAGAGTGTGGATCACCCCCTGTGCAGGGGCTTCTTCACAATAATCAATCACGCGCAAACCAGGTGTCTATGTTTGGTGGTGTTGAAAAGTCCAACCGGTGATGGATGCGTGGCGAGTGGAACAGGGATGCGACTCCTGGGAGTTCCTAGTCACAACTCTGCATGATTGGTGGTAGATGTCATGGGTCGCTAAGCGGCTGGAAAAAGGGATGAAGTCACTTCTCGGCAGCGACATCTATGATGGAGCAACCCTCTTTAGGATCCATTTTGCTCCCCCCTTTGGGGACGGGGCTAGAAAAGGTGCCTCAAAAATAGTTCATCCCGACTCTTCCTGGCTGGGTTGCTGCGCCCAGTGGGTCGTCTCCTAGCAGTAAGAAAAGAAAGAAGAAAACCCAGAAAACAAAAAAGAAAAATCAGAAGCGCCCACCCTGACGTTTTCTCTTCGTGACTTGGAACGTGAGGACACTTACAGATAGTGATGATTGTGACCGCCCAGAACGATGCACGGCTTTTGTCGCCAGGGAGCTTGCTCGCTTTCACGTGGACATTGCTGCCCTGAGTGAGACTCGCCTTGCTGATGAAGGGCAACTGAAAGAGGATTTAGGAGGGTATACCTTATTTTGGAAAGGTCTACCACAGGAAGAAAGAAGAATACATGGAGTTGGTTTTGCTATAAAGAACAATATAGTGAATCAACTGGAAGAAACACCGATTGGAGTGAATGAGAGAATCATGACACTCCGCCTGAAACTTGACGACAACCAAAATGCGACAGTTCTTAGCTGCTATGCACCTACACTAACCTCAGACGATGATGTCAAGGAGAAGTTTTATGAGGATTTGGAAACCGTCATGAAAGCTATCCCGACTACCGATAAGATTGTTTTGTTGGGGGATTTTAACGCCCGTGTTGGCAGGGACACAGTGCTCTGGCAAGGAGCCACAGGAAAGGAAGGTGTCGGCAATGCAAACTCTAATGGTCACTTTTTGCTGACATTCTGTGTGCAGCACAACCTAGTCATCACTAACACGCTTTTCCGCCTGAAACACAGACATAAAACTACCTGGCGTCACCCACGATCTAAGCACTGGCATCTCCTGGACTATGTGATCATCAGAGCAAGGGATAGAAAAAACGTGAGGTGCACCTGTGCGATGAGAGGTGCCGACGAATGCTGGATGGACCACAGACTAGTCCGCTCGTGTATGGATATCGCTCTGAGGAACAAATTCCGAAAAACCTCCAGGCCTGTACGGAAGAAGTTAAACACACTGAAACTGAAGATTCCACTAGAAAAGGAAAACTTTCAGACTTGTCTCATCTCATCTCATTATCTCTAGCCGCTTTATCCTTCTACAGGGTCGCAGGCAAGCTGGAGCCTATCCCAGCTGACTACGGGCGAAAGGCGGGGTACACCCTGGACAAGTCGCCAGGTCATCACAGGGCTGACACATAGACACAGACAACCATTCACACTCACATTCACACCTACGGTCAATTTAGAGTCACCAGTTAACCTAACCTGCATGTCTTTGGACTGTGGGGGAAACCGGAGCACCCGGAGGAAACCCACGCGGACACGGGGAGAACATGCAAACTCCACACAGAAAGGCCCTCGCCGGCCCCGGGGCTCGAACCCAGGACCTTCTTGCTGTGAGGCGACAGCGCTAACCACTACACCACCGTGCCGCCCCTTTCAGACTTGTTTAAATGAAAATTTGCAGCAGCTTATCTCTACCGATGTTGACCCTGGCAGTGTTCACGAGCACTGGAGCTCGCTGAAATCTGCCATTATCGAAACATGTACCCAAACAATTGGCACTCACAAACGAGTGAATGAAGATTGGTTTGATCAAAATGATCCTGAAATCCAAGAGCTTTTGGACAGAAACGTCGTGCCTTCGTATCTTGGCAAGATGATCATGATAATTCTGCTAAACACAAGAAATTCTCCGACCTCAAAGCTAAGGTGCAAGTACGCATCGTAGAAATGAAAAATAAATGGTGGTCTGATAAGGCCTCCCAAATTCAAGGTTTCGCCAACAGTAACGACATGAGAAGTTTCTTTCAGGACACAAAGGCGTTATATGGACCAATAAAGACTGGCCTGGCTCCCCTGAAAGCGGAAGATGGCTCACTGCTCAAGGACAACGCATCAATCATGGCAAGATGGAAAGAACACTTTGACAAACTTCTGAATCGTAAAACCACAATTACTGCAGAGCCTATAAGTCAGATCCCTCTTCTTCCCGAAAGAACTGAACTTGCTGCCCTGCCGAGTCTCCAAGAAGTTGCCTGGGCTATTATGAGCCTGAATAATAACAAGGCTTATGGACCTGACGGCATCCCTGCTGAAGTGTATAAAGCTGGGGGGCCTGCCCTAACCACTCAACTGACGAAGTTTCTTCAACATGTTTGGGAGGATGAAGCTCTACCAAACGAACTAATAAACGTGATGATTGTTGTGTTATTCAAAAAAGGGGACAGATCAGACTGCGGCAATTACTGTGGCATTGCGCTGCTGTCTCACACCGGCAAGATCTTGGCAAGGGTCCTCATCACTCATTTCCAACCACTTAGCGAATCGATTCTTCCAGAATCACAATGTGGCTTTCGACCAGAACGTGTCACAATTGACATGATCTTTGTGGCCAGACAACTGCAAGAGAAGTGCGTCGAGCCGCGGCAGCCCCTGTTTATGGCCTTCATTGACTTGACCAAAGCTTTTGATTCCCTGAACCTTGAAGCTTTGTGGAAAATTCTGAAACAGCTGGGCTGCCCAGACAAGTTTCTCAAGATGCTGCGATTGTTGCATGATGGCATGACTGCCACTGTGCTGTACAATAACTCAGAAACGGACGCTTTCCCCATTGTGACCGGTGTCAAGCAAGGTTGTGTCTTGGCACCCTCCCTTTTTGACGTCTACCTCTTCGCGGTCATTGTTCTCATCAAAGACCAACTCCCTGCCGGTGTCACAGTCAGATACCGGTTTGATGGAAGTATTTTCAATCTGAGCCGGCTCAAGGCAACCACAAAAGTCCAGAAAATAAAAATGAATGACCTACAATATGCCGATGACTGCGCCGTTGTAGCCATGTCGGAAAAGGACCTACAGGATACCCTCAATCTCTTTAACTCAGCCTATAAGCTGCTTGGCCTCCAAATGAACAAAACAAAGATGAAGATTTTGTTTCAACCTGCTCCTGGCCAGCAGGCTCCCATGGCAAATATTCAACTAGATGGGGAAAAACTGGAATCTGTTGAACACTTCTGCTATCTCATTTCCCAATCCCTCCCTGTCTCTCTCTCTCCTGCTCATTTCCTGTATCTACACTGTCCTATCCAATAAAGGTGAAAAAAAGCCCCAAAACATATCTTTAAAAAAAAAAAATCACTAGAAGGCATTAGTTGTTCCAGAGGTCACCATCATGTAAAAAGTGGTTCTTGACTGGTTTACTGTGCTTAGTGTAATATTACTGCATTATATCTCAGGTCACAAATCTGTCCCAGTCAACATATCAGCCTGAGATCAGTTTCTGTTGATGAAAATGTCAGGAAACATCAGGACTCTACTCCTCCATGTTGATGTGGTGGTACCACCAAGAGTACCTCATTTGTAAGTATATTTCATCTGGAAACGTGAACACAGTATATCTTTACAAATGTGGACACCATACAAGCTTGGACTGGACCTGGTTTTGGAGAGTGTCCTTAGATTATGAGGCTAATATAGTTAACAAATAGTTGAAGCCTCCATGTCAACCTCAAATTTTAGCCTTATAGCATAAAATTTAGCAGCATAACACACTCAGAGGAAAGCGCTATCTACCCTCTTCTACATACATGAGCTCACAGATGCCTGTGATTGGCTGGTGTTACTATGAATGACAAGGGAAAGAGACAGTATGTCCCTCCCACACAGAAAGCACAGCTAATTTTGCTATACTGGTTTCTTAGTCAAACCCTGTGTCTGAAATCACTCACTTGTTCACTACTCCCTACTCCCTATATAGGGAATTACTATATAGAGGACTATATAGTGAGCTCCTTGGTAAAATGAAAAAACACTTTCGGACACTACTCCGTCATGCTGGTATTTACGCCATTACTGTCGCACAATTAAAACATGCCAGATCAGTCGGCTGGTGGGTTTCAAAATAATAAATACTAATAAATAATAATTCAGGCGGCACGGTGGTGTAGTGGTTAGCGCTGTCGCCTCACAGCAAGAAGGTCCTGGGTTCGAGCCCTGGGGCCGGCGAGGGCCTTTCTGTGTGGAGTTTGCATGTTCTCCCCGTGTCCGCGTGGGTTTCCTCCGGGTGCTCCGGTTTCCCCCACAGTCCAAAGACATGCAGGTTAGGTTAACTGGTGACTCTAAATTGACCGTAGGTGTGAATGTGAGTGTGAATGGTTGTCTGTGTCTATGTGTCAGCCCTGTGATGACCTGGCGACTTGTCCAGGGTGTACCCCGCCTTTCGCCCGTAGTCAGCTGGGATAGGCTCCAGCTTGCCTGCGACCCTGTAGAAGGATAAAGCGGCTAGAGATAATGAGATGAGATGAGATGAAATAATAATTCAAAATAATAAAAAATGTGTTTTTGTGATAAATCCATATTATACTGAGTGTACTTCCTACATTAATCAATACAAAGTCCCTGCATCTTTCAGTTCTTTTAAATCAAGGCTGAATACTTTCTTCTTTGCCGCTGCCTTTTATTAAATCACATTTGAGACTTTTAATTTGATTTCTTTCAGCGCAACCGAAATGCATGATGGGATATATTGCTTTGGTTAGTGACCATCGTTGTACGCTACTTTTCGTGACACATTGTGGGATACTTTGAGTGCACTATATAGGGTGTAAATAATCCTCACTAAGGTTTCGGACAGCACTACCAAATGGCGTCCTCACCATATAGTGCCCTATATAGTGAGTAGGGAGCGATTTCAGACAAAGGGACAGATTGCTGGGTATTGGGGGGGTAGGAGGGTTTGTGATGCTTTTCTGTTCCACTACTCAGGAGGCACAAACGCATCTGTCTAAACCATCACACGCTCTTGTTACTGATGTGTTCCTGACACTGTATGACACACTGATATGTATAAAAAATGGAGACAAATTTGTTGCAGAAGTTAAACCAGTCGTAGCTCCATCTTGAAACCGAATCTCATTCTTCCTCAGAACAGCTAGTGGGCGTGGCTTAACCGAATGCCAGAAGTGTTTCTGTTGATAATACAGCTCACATATGAGTTTTATATTTATTTTTACTCTCATGTCTGTAAACTTCCCTTAGTTTCCGTGTTAGCTATGTGGACGCCAGAACTTCAGTGCCAAAGTAAATTAGCAAACGTAAGTCGATGCGCTTCGTCAGTGACGGATGTAATACGAATGTTTTACAGTGTCACGCTTCAGCGGTACGGGTTGTGGTGCAATCAGAGAAGTAGCAGCTCTCTTTTTATTTCTGAGGCTGAATTATTTACACACACACACACACACACACACACACACACACACACACACACACACACACACACACACACACACACACAGGGACTCTGACACACTACAGCACCATTTGCATGCCGTACTGGGCTGATGAAAAGAAAGAAAGAAGAAGAAGAACAACAACAAGTTTAATTTATATCACACCTTTCACCAACCCAAGGACCCTCTACAGAGTAATTGCACTCCAGAAAGAGAAGCAAATCAACCAAATGAAGACGTAACAGGTAAGAGACACAGAAAAGGAACACAACACAATCACCCGAAACACAAAGACAGCAGACGAGCTCAAAGCATTGAGAAAGAACGAGCAGTTAGTGATCAGGAGAGGAGCGAGAACAGAGAGAGAAGATTCGAGATGAGTCTTGGATTTGGAGAGAGATGAACACTCACAAAGACGCTGACAGAGAGAATTCCACAGCTTGAGGGCTGTGACCCTAAATGCCCTGGAACCCATGGTGGATAGTTTAAACTTGGGGATGGATAACAGGCCGGAAGATGAAGCTCTGAGAGTGTGAATGGGAGAGTAGGGCTGAAGTAATTCCATTAGTTATGGAGGAGTGTAGACAGGGAGATATAGAACAGGGAGCCAGTGGAGGTTCTGGAGGTTCTGGAGGATGGGGGTGATGTGTGCCGAGTGTTTAGTGTGGGTCAGGACTCTGACTGCAGGGTTCTGAATATACTGAAGCTGAACAATGGACTTGGCTGGGAGACCAATGAACAGAGCATTACAGTAATCCAGTCGCGATGGTCGAGTCTCTATCATGATGAAATGTAATGAAAAGAGAACAAGGCAAGAAAACAAGTAAGAAGGAAGGAAGTGTTCACTGTGATGAGGATGGTCGTACACGGTCCCAGTGATGATTGGAGATGAAGGGAGTGAAGGTGATTACAGGAGTTTATAGAGGAATAAAGGAGGTCAATGTGTTTAAACTCCAAGGTGCAAAGTCTAAACAACATGAAGTGTCATGAACATGTGAACTTCCATCATCTGAAAGACCTTATCCAAAGAGGAGAGGAAAGGAGAAAAGAGAAGAGAAGAGAAGAGAAGAGAGGAGAGGAGAAAAGAGAGAAGAGAAAAGAAGAGAGAAAAGAGAAGAGAAAAGAGAAGAGAAAAGATGAGAAGAGAAGAGAAAAGAAGAGAAGAGAAAAGATGAGAAGAGAAGAGAAGAGAAGAGAAGAGAAAAGATGAGAAGAGAAGAGAAAAGAAAAGATGAGAAGAAAAAAGATGAGAAGAGAAGAGAGAAGAGAAAAGATGCGAAGAGAGAAGAGAAGAGAAAAGAGAAGAGAATAGAAGAAAAGAGAAAATAGATGAGAAGAGAAAAGGTGAGAAGAGAAGAGAAGAGAAGAGAAGAGAAGAGAAGAGAAGAGAAAAGAAGAAAAGAGAAAAGATGAGAAGAGAAGAGAAGAGATGAGAATAGATGAGAAGAGAAGAGAAGAGAAGAGAAGAGAAGAGAAGAGAAAAGAAAAGAAAATATGAGAAGAGAAGAGAAGAGAAGTAAATGGATGTAAATGATGTCATTGAAGTCCATTATGATACACAGTTAAATAAATAAATAAATAATGTCAGAAAAATATTGACTCAGAGGTTATTATTTATTTTTGCAGTGTCTTTATAGAATTAATTTATTTACTAAATGAAAGAAAAAATTCAAAATGAAGGAACGTAATGAAAATAAAACAAGAAAAGAAAGAAAGAAGAAAAAAGGGAAAAAGCAATAAGAAGTGAAACACGACGCGATGGTAAATAAACAAAATCTGTTATTTTGGTAAATTGTGTAGAAATGGCGAGTGGAATAAAACGGTGTTTGGTTCTAAAGATGATCATTTTCTCCATTAGACAGAAAGCCAGCTGGTGGTGAGTCGAATCCCTGAAATCGAACATGAAGCAGATCATCAGTCTTTCAAACTGCATCAGTAAAGGGAGGCTCAAAACTTAAAAACACACACAAAAAGAAACACGACTCGTACAAAAATGGATTAAAAAAAAAAAAAGATTTGATTTGATTCCGTTTCCACGCGCTGCTGGAGCTCCGGCAGTGAACACACAGGGTGTCGGGGAGAAGCTGCTCAGACCTCAAAACATTCTGAGGCTTTTTCAGTCGAGCTGCACCAAGGAATCCATTTCTGATGATCGTTTTCATGATGACAAGAAAATATAAAGAACAAACAGCGGGAGAAAATAAAAACATTTGAATAAAAGTCAGAACAGATAAGAACTGCCCAAACAAACAAACAAACAAACAAATAAACACCAGAATTTCATGCTGACAAAAAAATGGTGTTCTTTCGTTCTTTCTTTCCAATTCTCAGCTGTTTTGGATTTTATTAATTTTTTGAAGTTTCAGCGAGATATTCTTTCTTTATGTTTCTTTGTCATCATGAAAATCAATCAATCAATCAATCAATCAATCAATCAATTTATTTATTTATTAATTTATGTGTAATATTCACTGTTTTGGATTTTATTCATTTTTTAATTTCTTCATCTCGATATTCTTTTTTTTATTTTTTCTTGTCATCCTGAAAATTATTTATTTATTTATTTGTTTGTTTGTAATATTGACTGTTTTGGATTTTATAATTTTTTAAAATTATTTTCATCTGAATATTATTTTTATATTTTTTCTTGTCATCATGAAATTTTATTTATTTATTTGTAATTCACAATTGTTTTTGATTTTATTCATTTTTTAATTTTCCTCTGGACATTCTTCTTTTATTTTTTATCTTGTCATCATTAAAATTTCTTTCTTTCTTTCTTTCTTTCTTTCTTTCTTCATGCATAACTGTTTTGGATTTTATTCATTTAATAAAACCTTTCATTTTGATATTCTTTTTAAAATTTTTTTTTCATCACCATGAAAATGTTTATGTATGTATTTATTTATTTCTGTGTAATATTCACTGTTTTGGATTTTATTCATTTTTAAAATGTTCATCTTGATATTCTTTTTTTTTATTTTTTCTTGTCATCATGAAATTTATTTATTTATTTGTGTGTAATATTTGACTTTTAGATTTTATAATTTTTTTAATTATTTTCATCTGAATATTCTTTTTATATTTTTTCCTGTCATCATTAAAATTTTTATTTATTTATTTGTAATTCACAATTGTTTTTGATTTTATTCATTTTTTAAACATTTCCTCTGGACATTCTTCTTTAATTTTTAACCTTGTCATCATTAAAATTTCATTCTTTCTTTCTTTATGTGTAATATTCAACTGTTTTGTATTTTATTCATTTAAAAAAAATTAATCTCGATCTTCTTTTTAAAAATGTTTTTCATCAATGAAAATTTTTATGTATGCATTTATGCAGTTATTTATTTCTGTGTAATATTCACTGTTTTGGATTTTATTCATTTTTTTATTTTCATCTGAATATTCTTTTTATATTTTTTCTTGTCATCATGAAAATTTATTTATTTATTTAGTTAGTTAGTTAGTTAGTGTGTAATATTTGACTTCTGGATTTTATTTATTTATTTATTTTTATTTTCATCTTGACATTGTCATCATTAGAATTTCTTTCTTTCTTTGAGGAAGAAATTGAATCACATTAAAACAATAAACATAAAGCAGACTGAAATGCATTTATTAGTGTAACGATACTGGAAACACACACACACACACACACACTGTTTGGACTCTGGAACATTTTGCCTTGTTCTCTGCTCTGTACTAAACCCGTGTGTGTGTGTGTGCAGGCAGGAAAGCAGTGTGTAAGTGATGATGATGATGGTGTGAAATAAATAAAGTGTTTTGTTTCCTCCAGCAGTAATGAGCCTCTGAAACAGGTGTCTGCTGGTAAATCAGTGAACTGAGCGCTTTAAGCCTGGCAGAAGATTAGCGGCGCTGTTTGGAGCAGATTTACTGCAAATCCCGAGCTGTTTGTCTCTCACACACACACACACACACAGGCATGTTTATCCAGCTGCCCCACGTCTCGGGGGGGGCGACAAACAAACACGGCAAGTTGTTAATTACAACAGGGATTGGTTCTTATTTGGGTTTTATCACTAAACTCTCACTCAGGAAGCGGAAACGTGTCGATTCGTGCATTGATGCGATTGAACAGGTGTCCGAATACTTTTGCCCAGACAGCACCCAAACTTCCCGTGTTAAATTGCACGTGTAATATTTCCACTCTTCACACGCTGCCACACGTGACCACATGGGATGATTCACCTGAGGTCACCTGACTTGAATTCCGAGGGTGTGGGTGTGTGTGTGCAAGTTCAGGGATCACATGTCAATCACACACAGTATTATTCACACGGTGTCATATGAACAAAGTAAAGAAAAGAAAAGAAAGAGACATGCAAATGTGCATTTCAGTATTTTATTATGTCCTGAAATGACTTCACGGGATTCCAGAGAGAATCCCAGACCACACATTATGTCGCAAAACACTTAAGCCAGTATCTCACTAGGCTGCGACAGCCCACGACTAGTTGGAGACACAACAATTGCGATAAAATATGCAAATTAGCGACAATTTTCACTTGGAATCGCACTAAATTGATATTCGCATATTTTACCGCAATTGTTGTGTCTTCAACTAGTCGCAGGCCGTCGCAGCCCGGCTTTCCCTCGGCAGGCAGGGAAGTAGATGAAGCCTCATGGAAACTGACTTGAGAAGGGTTCGCGACGGCTTTGCGACACCAGCGACGCATTTGCAGCTATTTTGAGAGAAATTTTGTCGCACAAATTTTTTGAACATGTTCAAAATTTCAGCGACGAAGGAGCGACACTTTGCGACTCATGCGAGGAAACTGAGAAGCCCCGCGAATGTTTCAAGACACTTTTGAAACTCTCTCACGAATGACGTTCTCAATTTGTCGCAAGCTGTCGCAGCCCAGTGAGATACTAGCTTAAAAGTCTGATGCTGAGGTCTCACAGATCCGTGGCCACTGTGGCAGATTTTATAGGTGATTTTATCCATCACATAAATTTGGGCGGAGTAAATATGCAAATGAAGCCATGGTAGCTGCAACAGGAGCGATAGAAGATGGCGGTAAAACCAATGGCGGGAGCGACGTATAGCGATGTATCATCTTATGGCAACGATGGCGGTGTGTACGGTTTTCACGGCTGCAGTACGGCATAGCCACAGCAAGATGAAATAAGCCACGCCCTCTGGACAAACTTTTCACTTTCTGCAGTGAACATTTTGAGCTTGATGTTGTCACGGTAACCCACAGTAGCCCATGTAGGCCTCACGTAGGCCTCAAGGATGCTCACATACACCTTTACAGTTGCGATGGATGAATTCATCCGGCGCTTGACCTACGGCAATTTTCAACATGACGTAACTTTCTGGAGATGGAAGCCACACCCTCCTGGTTGTCAAAATAGCTCCCTGGCTCTCACATATTCCAACAGAAGGGCATGGAACGCGTATTGGTTGACCTCAAAATCATCTACAATTAAGTGATTCCAGCTATGTGAGACCTTAGGTTTAGTATATTATGTTTAGTGTGTATTGCATTCTATCTATCTATCTACAGTTAGGTCCATATATATTTGGACACTGACACAAATTTTGTTTTTTTACCTGTTTACTGAAACATATTCAAGTTATAGTTATATAATGGACATGGACATAATGTCCAGACTTTCAGCTTTCATTTGAGGGTATCCACATTAAAATTGGATGAAGGGTTTAGGAGTTTCAGCTCCTTAACATGTGCCACCCTGTTTTTAAAGGGACCAAAAGTAATTGGACAATTGACTCAAAGGCTATTTCATGGGCAGGTGTGGGAAATTCCTTCATTATGTCATTCTCAATTAAGCAGATAAAAGGCCTGGAGTTGATTTGAGGTGTGGTGCTTGCATTTGGAAGATTTTGCTATGAAGAAAACATGCGGTCAAAGGAGCTCTCCATGCAGGTGAAACAAGCCATCCTTAAGCTGCGAAAACAGAAAAAAACCATCCGAGAAATTGCTACAATATTAGGAGTGGCAAAATCTACAGTTTGGTACATCCTGAGAAAGAAAGAAAGAAAGAAAGAAAGAAAGCACTGGTGAACTCATCAATGCAAAAAGACCTAGAAGACAACAGACACAGAAGACAACAGTGGTGGATGATCGCAGAATAATTTCCATGGTGAAGAGAAACCCCTTCACAACAGCCAACAAAGTGAACAACACTCTCCAGGAGGTAGGAGTATCAATATCCAAATCTACCATAAAGAGAAGACTGCATGAAAGTAAATACAGAGGGTTCACTACACGGTGCAAGCCACTCATAAGCCTCAAGAATAAAAAGGCTAGATTGGACTTTGCTAAAAAACATCTAAAAAAGCCAGCACAGTTCTGGAAGAACATTCTTTGGACAGATGAAACCAAGATCAACCTATACCAGAATGATGGAAAGAAAAAAGTATGGTGAAGGCATGGTACAGCTCATGATCCAAAGCATACCACATCATCTGTAAAACACGGCGGAGGCAGTGTGATGGCTTGGGCATGCATGGCTGCCAGTGGCACTGGGTCACTAGTGTTTATTAATGATGTGACACAGGACAGAAGCAGCCGGATGAATTCTGAGGTATTCAGAGACATACTGCGTGCTCAAATCCAGCCAAACTGATTGGTCGGCGTTTCATAATACAGATGGACAATGACCCAAAACATAAAGCCAAAGCAACCCAGGAGTTTATTAAAGCAAAGAAGTGGAATATTCTTGAATGGCCAAGTCAGTCACCTGATCTCAACCCAATTGAGCATGCATTTCACTTGTTAAAGACTAAACTTCAGACAGAAAGGCCCACAAACAAACAGCAACTGAAAATCGCTGCAGTAAAGGCCTGGCAGAGCATTAAAAAGGAGGAAACACAGCGTCTGGTGATGTCCATGAGTTCAAGACTTCAGGCAGTCATTGCCAACAAAGGGTTTTCAACCAAGTATTAGAAATGAACATTTTATTTACAATTATTTAATTTGTCCAATTACTTTTGAGCCCCTGAAATGAAGGGATTGTGTTTAAAAAATGCTTTAGTTCCTCACATTTTTATGCAATCATTTTGTTCAACCCACTGAATTAAAGCTGAAAGTCTGAACTTCAACTGCATCTGAATTGTTTTGTTCAAAATTCATTGTGGTAATGTACAGAACCAAAATTAGAAAAATGTTGTCTCTGTCCAAATATTTATGGACCTATCTATCTATCTATCTATCTATCTATCTATCCTAACTGATGTTTCAGCATATCAGTATCTAAGTGCATCTAAAATCTCATCAGCTTCTTCCATAAAGGCACTTTCACTGTAAGATAAATAAAGTGCCTCATATGGCTCATAATATGCCTGGACAGTGTTTCACTGCAAAGCGCCCTCTAGTGGGCCGCAAATTTTTATTTCAACTTGAAGCTAATTTTTACTCATAGTAGAGTACAATTGCTAGGTTGCATCCGTTGTCACAGCCGCCTCTGGTCACACTATAGCTCGTGATGGGCTGCTTTGCAATGGGTTATCGATGAAAATGAGACGTTTTGATGGCTATATCCGTGTGAAATAAAAGTTGTGGTCACACAGCAGGTGAACACTTGACTGCCGCGCCTTTGCATGCTTGAGTTTGGTGCAGCTCAAGTGGCCGTGCTCGCTCACAGAGCACGTCGTGTGCTTGCTTGGGACCCGGTCATTATGGGAAACACCTGATACTGATTTCAGCACAATCAGCACACGCAGATACAGACTCTGTTTTCACAGAGGCTTTGTGAAGCATCGTCATTTTCTCGCCATGTTTATATTTCTCGTCTGTTTAAATATGATTCTGCTTTTGTAAATATCACGCCTGTTAATAAACACTCTTCTTGCACTTAGATCCGTCTACCGCCGTCTATCTTGTTGTGTCCTGATCCCCAGATCTTTAATAAAAAGTCGTACTCCTCCATGCTCTTCCAGGTTTTCATCTGTGTGTCCGTGTAGAACGATGTCTGCACCACAGCACCTGGTAGTCTGAGATGTCGGGGAAATTGACTCATAGGAAAAATCCTTCTTTGTTCACCGTGTAAGGATCTAATCCCATTGAGTGGTTTCTATATCCGCTTCTTGGTTTTAATAATTTGCTTGTTTTGCTGAACACAAACATGGCAATAAGTTCTTGTGTTAATGGACCAGACTCCACTTTTGGATCATTAATCCCTTTTGACTGAGAATGCCCTGCGTACATGGTTGTATGTTCACTTCTGGTAGATCCATACAGTTTTAAATATAAATACAATACCTACAATTAAAAACATTGTTTTTATTGCATTTATTTAATTCCTGGGCTCCCATCTGTAACAGGGAGAAATGTTGCATCCCATTAATACACTTTACAATAGATTATTAGATTCTAATAGAATAGATGAGCCAAAATAATTGGGGATTTTTTTTTATTTTAATGGGCCCCGACTCGTTACAAGTATGAATAGGTGGGTGTTGAAGTACAAAAGGTTGAGAACCCCTGATTTGTGCTACCTTTAAAGTGCTGATGACACGAACATGACTCTATGCAATTACTTAAATAAACTATACAACATGGCAAACATGTTAGATTTCTGTTATAATTATGTGAAAAGAAGCTGTTGTTACGCGAATATCCAACTTTTAATTGCACAGCGCAAGAAAACTGGGTCCGTGGCTCGCGGCCATGTTGTGACGTCAGCGGAAGAACACGCTGCGGTTCACTGGCTGTTCTACTCAATGGAAATGGCGCATGAAAACGCCGGTGAACTCTCAAGTGCTAGCTCTTCAACAACCAAATACTGGTACTTTAAGCAGTGATCATGATGGCATGATTTTATCTGATTTTAAATAAATGAGATTGATAATAATGTGAATGTTCACAACTAGTACATACAAACTCTGCAGCTTCAGATTCAGCAGCTGCGTCATACTCCGCAAAAACATCAGCAAGAACCTACAATATAAATAGAAATGCAATACACTAAGCTCAAATGACTTTTGGAAAGTATAATTTCTACATTTTTTCTACATATTCTTGAAGTCGGTCATCGGGGTACTTGCTACCGTTCCCTAACAACGCATGGCAAAGGGTAAAGTGTAGTGTTGCTACGAGTACTTGCTAAAGCCTCCGGTGGAAGATCCTCGATGTGCTGATAAGACATCCAGTTTTATATAACACACAAGTGTCACGATAATCACAAAAGAGATGCAAATTGTTAAAATACCTCATTTTTAAGCAATCACGTATTGATCTCTTCCGAATAGAATCTATGATAGCCTACCCTCTTTACCCTTTGCCTCTCATTGCTAGGCGGCAGTTAGATGAAAGCCGCAAGCTTTCACAAGCAAATACATGACTGATATCACGCCGACTTTATGATTACATTTATGATTATCATGAATGTGTACTCTATGATGTGTACTCTATGATGTGTACTCTATGAGCGCTCTGGAGCGAGTCACTTCCAAGATGGCCGCGCAGACCGCATGGTTACTATTTTTAGCATCATGTCGGAGCACTCTATAGCTCTACGTACCTTTATCTTATGTCGTTTCTCAACACATGTTCTGACAGTTGGACTGTCTTTGAAGGAGTCGGCTTGTCCCAGGCGACTGCTGGATCCGGCATAGCTACTAGTAGACCCTGTCTACTGTATGTCTACTGTAGGCACTGCTGATGGTAGCAGCACACATTTGTGCTGAACTGAACACCCAAGAGATTCCTTTAAGCTGGGAAGGGTGTCAAAACAATCCAAATCGAAGTGTTCAGAGCACAGGACGGATGTTGGTGAGGGCTCCCACTTGTCACGAGTGCGCCTGACTTGCTTCACCCACTTCGCATGCAGCTCGGGATCTCTGGGAAACTTGAATAAACTTACCCCATCCTTGTGGGTTTTGGAGCAAAAGCCGGCAACACAACGCGAAGGCATAATAACTATATATATATATATATATATATATATATATATATATATATATAGTATTTTTATTATACATTATTATACATTATATATATATATATATATATATATATATATATATATATATATATATATATATATATATATATATATAATGTATAATAATGTCTAATAAAAATACTAATAATGATAAACTGAACACCTGCCGCATCAACAACAAACTTGTAAGTTAGGAGGAAGGTTCTTTCGCTGATGTCATATAGCTCCTCCTCCTCTTTCGTCTCCTGGGTGCTGCAGCCCCGTCAAATTTGCCCAAATAGCCACATTTTTTATCATAACTTGTAAAATAGGCGCCTCCGTGAATTAATATATGGATCATCGGGAATTACTTTTTATGTTATAAAACATCGCCAAAGATGTCAAAAATGTGTCATCAGCACTTTAAAGGGGAACTGCATTTTTAAACTTGCTTTATTTCTTAATTAGCATGTTATTCAATTCTGTTTTCGCTTTTAGTAAACTTATATCGTGACTCATATTGGCAACTAATTGCAAATAAATATTATACTTATCAGCCTATCTGGTTTTTAGGCATGTTGAATTTAGTTTGTTTGGCCCACGGCAGGCGTCGCTTATCCGCGCGATCTTCACAAGACTTGTGCGAGACTTCGAAACGTCAAGTGTCACCCAGGTGTCAGTGCTGCCATTTTGAAAACTGTTTTCCAAACGAAATATTGCACAAAAATGAGTTTAAATGACGATTACTGCCTACTTTTTTCAAACATTCCTGATTGCTATCAAAACAAACAAAACATCCGGCTTGATTATATTAGCATTTGAAAGAGGGTGCGCGCGTCTTTTGACAACCCCTGTGTCCAAAATTGCTCCCTACTCACTATATAGGGCACTATATAGTGAGGACGCCATTTTGTAGTGCTGTCCAAAACCTTAGTGAGGATTATTTACACCCTATATAGTGCACTCAAAGTATCCCACAATGCATCACAAAAAGTAGTGTACAACGATGGTCACTAACCAAAGCACTATATCCCATCATGCATTGCGGTCGCGCTGAAAGAAATCAAATTAAAAGTCTCAAATGTGATTTAATAAAAGGCAGCGGCAAAGAAGAAAGTATTCAGCCTTGATTTAAAAGAAGTGAAAGTACTTTGTATTGATTAATGTGGGAAATGCGCTCAGTATAATATGGATTTATCACAAAAACACACACATGGATTTATTATTTTGAAACCCACCAGCCGACTGATCCGGCACGTTTTAATTGTGCGACAGTAATGACGTAAATACCAGCGTGACGGAGTAGTGTCCGAAAGAGTTTGTTCATTTTACCAATGAGTTCACTGTATAGTCCTCTATACAGTAATTCCCTATATAGGGAGTAGGGAGTAGTGAACGAGTGAGCGATTTCGGACACAGGGTTTGATTTGCGCTGTACGTTTTACTTCCGTCCTACGATGTCTCGCACAGGTCTCAACGAATCTTGTTTAAGGCCATTGCTTTGACATATGGACTGATATATTACAGAGCATATTTCACACACTCATAACTCGCTATAGCAGCGACAAAATAGCGATCAGAAATGCATTCTGATATTTAATAAAATTAGATAAATAGAATTTTGATAATTAAAAAAATTTGCCTTTAGTTCTCCTTTAATATACAGCATTCACCTGGAAATGTTAGTGCACCTTTAAAATGGTTTTAAATGGACATTAGGCCTGGTATTTAGAGTAAAGTTTTAAAGGTATACTGCATGCACATTTCTAGCACTTTTCCTAAAAGTGTGACAAGGAAAGGTACTGATCAATAAGTACGCTTTGTTTTGATGTTCTGAGAGTGGAGATGCTAATACAGACTGAACGTTCGAGGGGGAGGGGCTTATTAATCAGAACCTTCTCTGAAAATTGTTTAACTCAGGATTAGGGAAAGTTTTCGGATATTTCAGATTTTTTGGATTTTGAATAATTATTTGAATTAGGATTAGTGTATTAGTATTTTTTTTATTATCAGGCGTATCATGAGATTATTATAGGAGTTGGTTTATATTAGTTGATTTTTCTCTTGTAAATAGTTTGTTTTTATTGCATTGTAAATTGGTACTGAAAATCCCAATTGGAAAATACTACAATTATCGACAGTCCATAATTATCGACACCTTTTCAGATTTACCAATAAAAAACAATTTTACAAAGGTGAGTTTCAGTTCCAAAAGTTATTATTGGTTAATTAATCAAGTGGAAGACCCGCCCCCCTCGCCCTTTGATCTTGTCGTCTGATGATGCAGCTCGTTACCTGAGATGGAATTTTTTTAAACACGATCAGCAATTTTTCAGAAAACCCGGACGTTATCATCGCAGGTAAGCATGGTGGAAAGATCATGGACATGTTTTTACTTCTCAAATTCACTGATATTTCATGATCTCCTCATCAAAACCTACTTTGTTTCTGACTCTTTCATTTGACAGATGCCATTTTGGATCTAAACACGTGTTTGAGAAGTCATGTGTCGTGAGGTGTCGATAATAGTGATCACTTTCCATGACCGGTGTCCACCATTATCGACACCCTGTGGAATTGAGTGACATTTACAACTGTTATGGATCCATCTTTGTGTAACACTGTTGAAGTAGATGAAGCTCTTTAAAAAATTAAAGTGCTGTGATTTTATAAAAAAAAATTTTCTGATCCATAACAGAATGGAATGTTTATAGAGTATTTGGAATCCGATTGCAATAAATAGAATTAGAGCGGAATTAAATTCTTAGCATATAAAAAATTACACGCTTGAAATATTCAGATTTTTCTATTCCATTCAGAAATTATATATATACAGTGGTGCTTGAAAGTTTGTGAACCCTTTAGAATTTTCTATATTTCTGCATAAATATGACCTAAAACATCATCGGATTTTCACACAAGTCCTAAAAGTAGAGAAAGAGAACCCAGTTAAACAAATGAGACAGAAATATTATACTTGCTCGTTTATTTATTGAAGAAAATGATCCAATATTACATATCTGTGAGTGGCAAAAGTATGTGAACCTTTGCTTTCAGTATCTGGTGTGACCCCCTTGTGCAGCGATAACTGCAACTAAACGTTTCCGGTAACTGTTGATCAGTCCTGCACACTGGCTTGGAGGAATTTTAGCCCATTCCTCCATACAGAACAGCTTCAACTCTGGGATGTTGGTGGGTTTCCTCACATGAACTGCTCGCTTCAGGTCCTTCCACAACATTTTGATTGGATTAAAGTCAGGACTTTGACTTGGCCATTCCAAAACATTAACTTTATTCTTCTTTAACCATTCTTTGGTAGAACGACTTGTGTGCTTAGGGCCGTTGTCTTGCTGCATGGCCCACCTTCTCTTGAGAGTCAGTTCATGGACAGATGTCCTGACATTTTTCTTTAGAATTCACTGGTATAATTCAGAATTCATTGTTCCATCAATGATGGCAAGCCATCCTGGCCCAGATGCAGCAAAACAGGCCCAAACCATGATACTACCACCACCATGTTTCACAGATGGGATAAGGTTCTTATGCTGGAATGCAGTGTTTTCCTTTCTCCAAACATAACGCTTCTCATTTAAATCAAAAATTATATTTTGGTCTCATCCGTCCACAAAACATTTGTCCAATAGCCTTCTGGCTTGTCCACATGATCTTTAACAGACTGTAGACAAGCAGAAATGTTCTTTTTGGAGAGCAGTGGCTTTCTCCTTGCAGCCCTGCCATGCACACCATTGTTGTTCAGTGTTTTCCTGATGGTGGACTCATGAACATTAACATTAGCCAATGTGAGAGAGGCCTTCAGTTGCTTAGAAGTTACCCTGGGGTCCTTTGTGACCTCGCCGACTATTACATGCCTTGCTCTTGGAGTGATCTTTGTTGGTCGCCCACTCCTGGGGAGGGTAACAATGGTCTTGAGTTTCCTCCATTTGTACACAGTCTGTCTGTCTGTGGATTGGTGGAGTCCAAACTCTTTAGAGATGGTTTTGTAATGTTTTCCAGCCTGATGAGCATCAGCAACACTTTTTCTGAGGTCCTCAGAAATCTCCTTTGTTCGTGCCATGATACACTTCCACAAACATGTGTTGTGAAGATCAGACTTTGATAGATCCCTGTTCTTTAAATAAAACTGGGTGCCCACTCACACCTGATTGTCATCCCATTGATTGAAAACACCTGATTCTAATTTCACCTTCAAATTAACTGCTAATCCTAGAGGTTCACATACTTTTGCCACTCACAGATATGTAATATTGGATCATTTTCCTCAATAAATAAATGACCAAGTATAATATTTTTGTCTCATTTGTTTAACTGGGTTCTCTTTATCTACCTTTAGGACTTGTGTGAAAATCCGATGATGTTTTAGGTCATATTTATGCAGAAATATAGAAAATTCTAAAGGGTTCACAAACTTTCAAGCACCACTATATATATATATATATATACGGGCGGCACGGTGGTGTAGTGGTTAGCACTGTCGCCTCACAGCAAGAAGGTCCTGGGTTCGAGCCCCGGGGCCGGCGAGGGCCTTTCTGTGTGGAGTTTGCATGTTCTCCCCGTGTCCGCGTGGGTTTCCTCCGGGTGCTCCGGTTTCCCCCACAGTCCAAAGACATGCAGGTTAGGTTAACTGGTGACTCTAAATTGACCGTAGGTGTGAGTGTGAATGGTTGTCTGTGTCTATGTGTCAGCCCTGTGATGACCTGGCGACTTGTCCAGGGTGTACCCCGCCTTTCGCCCGTAGTCAGCTGGGATAGGCTCCAGCTTGCCTGCGACCCTGTAGAAGGATAAAGCGGCTAGAGATAATGAGATGAGATGAGATATATATATACAATTTTTTTTGCAGTTTGTTGTAAATATCTACCACATATTACAATATCAGTAGACATTTTATATTTTGGTTCGAGGAATGAGATGCGACCTTTAACCTGGATGTTCATGTGGTTACGATGTCCATTCCCTGTTGACATTTATTGGTAAACTACAAAACTAGAAATGAATACAAACAACAACGAATGATTAACAAAATGTGATCTACGAAAATACTTAGAAAGTGGAAAAGATTTTCTGACACAGGTTAAACATTATCAGCTCATTTGTTTACAAAGAATTACTTCCTCATTTACGTAAACACCGACATCCATATATTTATATAAAAGATATTTTGTACTAAATATAAGTCTATGTAAAACACATTTTAAATAAAAACTATGTTTTGTTAACTTAATACCACATACCCATTATTTTTTTATAAATAATCATCTGGGTGTTGATAACTGTGGACAAAGGTGTCAATACTTGTGGAATGGTGTCACATGATCTGATACGCTAAGTAATCAGGAATCAACTCATTTTTTTCCCAGTGGAAGTTTGAGTAATTATTCATGCACAATTTACGTATTGAAAGTCTTTTCTACTTTTGCAACAACCAAAAGATCGTTAAGGTGTCGATAATTGTAGCCGCCGCTCTAATAAAGTTATTGTATTGTATTCTGTTCTACAGACTTGAAAAAAAAAAGATTTAACTTTTTTCTCAGAGTTTTGTTGACATGAGCTCATTCACCTAAGCGACAATTTTAGCGCATCGCTACACACGTCATTTATTTTCCAACTTCATCATTCGACTCTTTTGTTCTGTACTTTGTTCATATGTGCTGGATTTTACTCGTGCTCAGTTTAAACACACTGAATGAATTCACAAAGTTACTAATTAATGAATTAACTCACTCACTCGCTCATCCATCCATCTCCAGAGACTCATGGATCAGGAGCCGAATCCAGGATTTGATTCATTTATGAGGATTTGATTCTTTTTTTTCTGCACTCGACCTAAACATCACCAACTTCCTAATATGGAACTCACCATAGATCTATTTATTCTTTTAGGCTATTAGCTTTTTTTTATGTTTATTTTTGTTTTTATGTGATGAGACAATTATTTAATCAAATTGAATCACCGACGAAAATAATAAACTCTCCGTTTTAAAATAGCTATTGATTTAATTTAAATACTTTTAGTATTAAAGGAGAACTGAAGGCAAATTTTTTATTATCAAAATTCTATTTCTCTCATTTTATTAAATATCGGAATGCATTTCTGATCGCTGTTTTGTTGCTGCTATAGCAAGTTATGAGTGTTTGAAATATGCTCTGTAATATATCAGTCCATATGTCAAAGCGATGGCTGTAAACAAGATTCGTTGAGACCTGTGCGAGACATCGTAGGACGGAAGTAAAACGTACAGCGGAAATCAAAGTGACCAACATCTGCCAACATTGTCAAAAGACACATGCGCTGTCTTTCGAATGCTGACGTAATCAAGCCGGAAGTTTTCCCTGTGTCCGAAATCACTCCCTACTCACTATATAGTGACGACGCCATTTTGTAGCGCTGTCCGAAACCTTAGTGAGGATTACATGGGAAATGCGCTCAGTATAATATGGATTTATCACAAAAACACATGCATGTGTTTATCATTTTGAAAACCCACCAGCCGACTGATCTGGCACGTTTTAATTGTACGACAGTAATGATGTAAATACCAGCACACCGGACTCGTCCTTATCCTGTCGTCTTTCCAATTCTTCTCTACTCCACGTTGGTTCGAAGTCGTATAGAATAATCTCCATCACTGATGAAGCTGGCAAATCTCGAAATTAATCTAAATCAGAATGATATGGCGATCTGGCCGCTGTGCAAACAGTTTTCGAAACGGCGGCGCTGACACTTCACGTTTGAAGTCTCACACAAGTCTCGTGAAGATCAGGCTGGGTTTGGATAAGCGACGTCTGCCGTGGACCAAACGAACTACATTCAACACGGCTAAACACTGAAAAGGCTGATAAGTGTAATATAATATGCCAATACGAGTCACGATATAAGGTTAACAGAACCAAAAACGCAAGTTTAAAAATGACTTCAGTTCCCCTTTACATAAAATCCACAATATGAAATATTAACAGCAGTCGGCCTAAAATGATTAAGCCGATCAAATCTACTTTTTTTTTAAACAAATGTGAGACATATTTGAGCTCCATTAGTCGTCTGATGTGAAATCGGTCCGGTATAAATTTAATCTCCCTCCATTCACATTTTCATGACTTTCATTTTTATCCCAGTTTTATCTTCTTGGAACAAATTCTTGAGGCCATGCAGAACAAAAATAAACATCACTTTTGATTTAAAACATATTTTATTTAATGTACATAATGCAAAAAAAAAGTATCAGCTCATTTTTTGTTTTATACATTTCACAGGAAACGAGTTTGGTTCACATTTTTGTTTTCTCTGTGGCAGGACAATTGTCTCACTTTATTTCATATTTATTGCCTTCATAGACACACGAGAAGTCCAAGTGCAGCGAATCGCAGTGGATTGAGGAAGGCAAGGAGACGTAGAGCGGCTTATAGAAGGATTTGTGGATCTGTTTAGTCTTTCAGGTTTCAGCCAAATCAGGTTACAGTCAGGAGGAAATAACAACATCGATCTTCTCCGTCCACAAACTGGTGAGGACAAGAGAGAGGAAAAGTCTTCCGAGGATCCTCTTGTTTAAGGCGGTTGCTGTAAAGGCAGACAGACATCAGAGTTGAGAGCCAAAGAGCTTCGGCATGGGATTAATCCTGCGACACCAGTCTCGACCAATCCAGAGTATCTCTTCCTTCAGACCTTCAAATCCAGGTTTCCAAATGGCTCCTTAAATGTCCTTCAAGCACTATTTTGACTTTCTGGTTCTACACTGATGGTGTGGTGGCTTTCTAAAGAAAACTAAAATGCTAAAAAAACTCCTCTCACAGAACCTGAAAGCGCCAAGCCGCCTGATCTTTGTAGTCCAAACAGTCTGCGCTGAAGTTTAGTTTCCATGGTGAGGCAGCTTGGTCTTTGTAGTCTTTGTAATCCACACAGTCTGAGGAGGTGAAGGGCAGCGCCGTGCCGCCGTAGCCCTGGTGTGTGTGCACGTGCGGGTGATGGTGAGGGTGAGGGTGGTGGTGATGCCCGTTGCTCTGCCCAAGGTGATGAGGGTGATGCGGGTGCGTGTGGTGGTGTCCGGACACTCCGGTACCCGCCATGGAGCTGATCTGAGGGTGATGCGGGTGGTGACTGTGCATGGGTGCCAGGTACGAGCTACAGTCCATGCTTCCGAAATATGAGCTGGACGCAGTGCTGGGGTAACTCTGAGCATATCCGGGTGTCTGGTTGTGGTTGTAGGACACGGGGTAGGAGGTGACTCCGGCTGGGCCGCCGCTTCCTGAAACTGCCCGCTGCATACAGGACGCACTGGAAGGAGGTGCTGGATCTGGGATGGTAGGAGGAGCAGGAAGAGGTGATATAGGGGCGGGGCTCCAAATCGATGACACAGGTGTTGCGGAACTACTACTCATGCTCAGTCCACCCAGGTTTGAATTTGAAGAAGATGACGAGGAAGAAGATGACGAGGATGAGCTGGCGCTTGATACGGCTGGAGGACTGAACTGACCGCTGCTCTCGGATCCGGGACTCTCTCGTGACGGAGAGGATTTTTTCTTTGCAGGACGGATTTTAGCGCTGCCGCCGCCGCTATTACTGCTGCTGCTAGTCTGCTGCTGCTGTTGCTGCCTGCACTTCGCTCTTCGGTTCTTAAACCACACCTGGGCAGGAGGAGAACCACACATTGATGATGAAATATTATGCGAAGTTACATTTCCAAACCCTGATGTAAATTACCTTCCAGTAATGACATGGAAAACATTGCACAGTAGAAGAAAAGGATGATCCATGCAACAAGGAAAAAGGTTACTTGTCATAAATGGAGCCACAAAGCGGCACAAGTCATCATGGTATCTACTATCTTCTATCTTTCCTTCAACGTTTTCTTTCCTGTTTTTTTTGGCTGCACCACTCCCTGATCCAAGTCACAGTGATAAACAGACTCATCCAGACACATCTGGAATTACAACTTCATTTTATTACTACAATAAAGATCGCTATCTCGATCAGCTCTATCACCTGCGATGGTCCTGTCAGAAAAAGATATTATTCAAATTATTAAAATCCTTGTGTCCAAAATCGCTCACTCGTTCACTACTCTCTACTCCCTATATAGGGAATTACTATATAGAGGACTATACAGTGAGCTCATTGGTAAAATGAAAAACCGCTTTCGGACACTAGTCCGTCATGCTGGTATTACTGTCGCACATTTAAAACATGCCGGATCAGTCGACTGGTGGGTTTCAAAATAATAAATCCATGCGTGTGTTTTTGTGATAAATCCATATTATACTGAGCGCATTTCCCACATTAAGCAATACAAAGTACCTGCGGCTTTCACTTCTTTTAAATCAAGGCTGAATACTTTCTTCTTTGCCGCTGCCATTTGAGACTTTTAATTTGATTTCTTTCAGCGCGACCGCAATGCATGATGGGATATATTGCTTTGGTTAGTGACCATCGTTGTTACACTACTTTTCGTGATGCATTGTGGGATACTTTGAGTGCACTATATAGGGTGTAAATAATCCTCACTGAGGTTTCGGACAGCACTACAAAATGGCGTCCTCGCTATATAGTGAGTAGGGAGCGATTTCAGACACAAGGTATGACAAGCCTTTGATTTCATAATACAGCATTTCATATAATGTTCATAAACCAATGTAAGACGATGTTATTATTATACACACAAGACACTTTTTCCATCCATCCATCCATCCATCCATCCATCCATCCATCCATTATCTTGTACAGGGTCGCAGGTGAGCTGGAGCCTATCCCAACTGACTATGGGCGAGAGGCGGGGTACACCCTGGACAAGTTGCCAGATCATCACAGGGCTGACACACAGAGACACACAACCATTCACACTCACATTCACACCTACGGTCAATTTAGAGCCGCCAATTAATGTAACCTGCATGTCTTTGGACTGTGGGGGAAATGGAGCACCCGGAGGAAACCCCCACAGACACACACATGGGGAGAACATGCAAACTCCACACAGAAAGGCCCTCGTCTGCTACCGGGCTCAAACCCGGAACCTTCTTGTTGTACGGTGACAGTGCTAACCACTACACCACTGTCCTGCCCTAACACTTTTCCCATGGAATAAAAACGTGTTCTATTCCATTCTAGCAGGATTCATTGTATTCATTTGGTTCGATAGCATGCAATATTGCTAGCATATTTCTTATCCTACATGTATTACATCACTCTGCGCAATGGAGGATGAGCGATGAATATGGTTTACGATATTGCATGGGTGTCAAGCCGACATGACATTGCACATCGGAGACGTAAAACTTCCGCACTCACTAGCGACTGACTGTGATGATTTCTAAACAAACATGGCTGCCAGGTTTGCTTTGTTAAATATGAAAGATTGAGAGAATTTAAAAAAGAAAGACAGATCGAACACCCGAAAGGAATGTGTATATGAAGAGTTATAACATCAATGAAACTGACTTCTTGTTAAAACTGTTAATATTATAGTCATGCTGTCTGTTGTTGCCCAAATGAGGGTGGGTTCCCTTTTGAGTCTGGTTCCTCTTGAGGTTTCTTCCTCGTGTCGTCTGGGGGAGTTTTTCCTCACCACCGTCGCCACAGACTTGCTCATTGGGGATAGATTAGGGATAAATCTATCCCCAATGTATCCCCAATACATGTTGTAATTATATATTTATATAGATATTTATGAAGTGTATATATATATATATATATATATATATATATATATATATATATATATATATATATATTTGTAGTTATATATTTATATAGATATTTATGAAGTGTATATATATGGTATGTAGTATATATTTATTTTTTAAATTATATATTTATATAGATATTTATGAAGTGTATATATAGTATGTAGTATATATTTATTTTTGTAATTATATATTTATATAGATATTCATGAAGTGTATATATGGTATATATTTTTATAGGTGTATTAATGTAGTTTGGATTTTGGGGTAGTTAAAAAGGGGTGGGAAATTAAAAAAATATTGTACTTCACTCCTTTTTCGAACAATGTGCAGTGTTTTGCAATGTCTTAGCTCTTTATGTTATTTTTTTAACGTCTCGTTTTCTTTCTTTTGTATGTACAAATAGTTACATACATTTTTTATACATGTTCGAAATAAAAAAAATAAATTCATTCAATTCATAAAATTGGCTCATGTTTTAAGTCGTTCAAATTCTGTGAAGCTGCTTTGCGACAATGTTTATTGTTAAAAGCGCTATACAAATAAACTTGACTTGTAAATAATAATAATAATAATAATAATAATAATAATAATAATAATAATAATCTTGGTTGGCGTTGAGTGGTATATCAGATATATTCCATTCAGCTAGCATGATATTGAACGAGTATACCTGATATAGCATGGAAAAAACCCAGTGAATATTATTTAAATATTGCATTAAGGACACAACTGGTGCAGACAAAGTACAGTAACTTGTATTTAACCTGACGTGTAAATAATTTAACCGACTCGCAAGGTGATTAACCTGTAACTCTGGTACTTTTGTATGATCCGCTCCAGATTCTGGAACATACAGCCACATAGCCTATACTATATTGATACAGCAGTGCTGTATATCGGAGCTTAAATATCGATCCGATATCGTATTGTATCGCGTGGAAACCTGAGATCGATACATAATGTTTTGGGATCTATGTTTTTTGTTTTTTTTTTTAAACCAGGTGTGTTCTTCTGTGGATGGAAAGTTCAGGAAGAAAGTGTCTCGGGCTGCCGTCAGATAATAATATGCTGTGTTTGATTAATATTTAAATAATTGGATAATCATCAAATGCTTTGCATTAAAGCTGGAGTTTGTTCCTCACTGCTTGGAGGGCTGCTGTTGATCCACGTGATGTCGTGCATGACTTCATTTCACGTGAACACGCACACGCGCGCGCGCACACACACACACCTGTACTCTGGACTCGGGCAGGTTGATTTTCAGGGCCACCTCCTCGCGCATGAAGATATCCGGGTAGCGCGTCTTGGCGAACAGAGACTCCAGGATGTCGAGCTGCGTGCGCGTGAACGTGGTTCTCTCCCTCCTCTGCTTCCGGGGGTTGGCTTCAAATCACAGAATAATCACAACACGCTTTCAGAATGAGCTCGACTTGTCAAGCAAAAAAAAAAAAAAAAGTCTATTAAACACAAATCTAAAGTGATAAGATGACGTCAGGGCGCGCAGCTTCTGAAAATCTCGCGCGTGCTCAAAGTAGTTTCCATTAAAATAATAATAAAAGAGGGTTAAAAGGAAAGAAGTGCACATTTAGAGCAGTCAGAGACACACAGATGGACAAAACCAGATAAACCTACCAGCGGTAGTGTGTCCGAGCTCTCATGCAATAAATATTTAACTTCATTTATTGTTTTATCCTCGGATAAATGAGGTTATTGTTGTTGTTGTTGTTGTTGTTGTTGTTAAAACTCTGTTCAACAACTGAAACACTCTTCTGTAAGAATGTATACTATTCACATAACACAATACAAGTTGGCCATATCGCTCACACCATCACAAACTGCCTGGATAAAAGCCCTATGTGTGTGTGTGTGTGTGTGTGTGTAATTGGTATAATTAGAAATCGCACACTAAATACCCTACTTTATTACAGAGGGACGTCACAAAATCATGTTGCAGAGTAAACCCTATAATAATAATAATAATAATAATAATAATAATAATAATAATAGCTTAATGGTTTATGGTCTACAGCCTTCAAAAGAAGGATAATTTGGTTTTCATTAGGAATGTCAGCTTTCTGTAACTTGCACTATACTGTACTATTGCACTACACTACTACACCATACTATACTATACTACACTATACTAATACTATATTAATACTACACTGTACTGTAATATACTATAGTGTACTAAACTGATACAATGCTGTACTGTACTGTACTTGTCCTTCATTCCCGTCCCCAGTGGTCCCCACTGTAAAGCCCAAGACAACATTCAGACCCTTACTGGTGTAACATTGCGTTTTAGTCCCGAAGACTCCTCCATCCTGAGTTTAATCTGAGATTATGTGCTTTAAAAATATCTCATCTCATCTCATTATCTGTAGCCGCCGATTATTTTTCCCCCGAAACATGATAAATTAAAAGGATACTGGTTAATGTAGATATGCACTACTGTAAATGTCTTTGAATGGAATTTTTTACTAAACTGTGCCTGAACAAGCGCTGAAGCACACGATGAGCTGTGGAGCAACGGCGCGCGCGCACACACACACACACACACACACACACACACACACACACACACGATATAGATTTTTAGTGTATTTTAAAATGTAAAAATATATTCCAAGCAAAATTTCATTTCCCAGCTTCCCTCCCCCCCTTCCCTCCCCCCCCTTTTAAATGATGCCCCATAAATCCGTCCTATAAAAGTTCACACTTGGAGGTAAAACTCCACTGGGAACTTTTAAAACTTCTTATTAAAAAGTTGGTCTCTTTTTTCCCCTCCTCCCAAATAAAACGTTTGTAATGATGTGAACTTTTCCATCATTTCAATAATCCGATCCGAACCGCAATTATTATTATTATTATTATTATTATTATTATTATTATTATTCTTTCTTTCTTTCTTTCTTTCTTTCTTTCTTTCTTTCTTTCTTTCTTTCTTTCTTTCTGTGATAGTGCTTTTCTTAAGAAAAACTCCCAAATTAAGGCTTTTATTTTAAACAAATAGCAAAAAATTAAATACGGGTTTTGCGTAAAACCCCTTCAGTTAAACCTCGTTTAAATAATAATAATAATAATAATAATAATAATAATAATGGCTATTTTTTCCCCCTGGTATATCAGGAATTTCCGATGATGATGATGATGATGATGATGATACTAAATTCAATAACAGTAATTCCAGAAACTTTTAGGAGGTTTTATGAAAATTAGAAGAATTAAAAAACAAAACAAAAAACAAAAACAAACAAACAACAAACAAAAAACACTTTTTAACGTTACTCTGTTCCTGTGTGCACCTTTAAATATTCCGTCAATACAAAAAAAAAAGTTCCTCAAATATCTTCCAGGATCTTCTCTACACTCTAAAAAATAAAGGTGCTTCAGTGGTTCTTCAAATCTCTGGATGGTTCCATGGAGAGTCAAAACTCTGTGATGAACCATTACATTATGCGAAAGGTTCTTCACATTGGAAATGGTTCTTCAGAGCCTGGCATTCTCTTACCATTTGCTGGTCAATGCACATAGGCTATGTTTACACAAATCTGTCTTCACTGCTCAAACAAATGGTTTAAATGGTTCTTTAAAGAACTGTTGCATGAACGGTTCTTTGAAGCCCTGAAAAAGGTTCTTCTATGGCATCGCCCTGAAGAACCGGTACTGGCCCCATTATTTTTTAGTCTATCTATCTATCTATCTATCTATCTATCTATCTATCTATCTATCTATCTATCTATCTATCTATCTATCTATCTATCTATCTTCCCATGATGATATTAAATGTAGTACAATAATTCTAGAAACTTTTAGGAGGTCTTATGAAAATTAGAAGAATTAAAAACACACACTTTTTAATGTTACACTGTTCCAAAAATGCCCCTCAAATATCTTCCAGGATCTTTTCATTTTATTATTATTATTATTATTATTATTATTATGAATGTTTGTGTGCATATGGGAGGTGGGAGAGCTGTGCGCGTACCCGGATACCCAACGGACGGGTGCAGGAGCTCCATGGGCGCGCCCCCGAGCCCCAGGCCGTTCACGGCGTACGGGGCCTGCTTGAGGTATGACATCATTCTAGCAGCTCGCGCGGGGTCACGGCGGAGTCCGAGTCCGAGTCTCCCCCCGAGCTGACACACACCTGAGGAAGAGCACAGGATGGGGATGAGCTCCACGAACACTTCAACAACACATCAGCACACGAGGAGAGGATTAATAATAATAATGATAATAAAAACAGGAATTGTTACTCCATCTTAACAGCACTGAACTTATATTCAAATCAATTCAAATATTTTAGAAAAAAACCCAAAGCTATTGTTTTAGTGTAATAATAATTTATTTTGCATCATTATTACTGCAGTAAGATTTTCTATTTGTTCTTCACAACAACGTGCAGGACAGAGAAGTGTGATCGAGATTAAACTTTTCTGACCTGCGTGTTGTTGTGGTTGTGAAGTACAAATAGACAATTCTAGAAAAATTCTATTAATGACCCTGACAACAAAAATGATCCTGACTGCTATACTGCTTATAAAACTGAAGGGGAAAAACCCCCACATGTGCTTTAAGTTGGGATTCGATCAGAAATATAAACAGAGTCTTAATCACCTCATTTCACCCTTCACTGATCAACAGGACTTCACACACTAATGAGCTGTTCATTGTGTGCACCTCTTAAAGCACGACTCCCAAACCTGTCATCTTTTTTATTTATTTATTCTGGGATTTGATCATCTTTGACACTTCAGTAGGTTATAGTTAGCATTCGTGTTGTGCGCGTGGTATTAATGTGAATATTGTACAAAGTCAGCAAAGTGGATTTTTTTGATAAAAGAAAAAAAAAATCTAGACTTTAAAAGACAGTGATGGCTATTTTTCGTCAAATTTCTTGTAATTTTTTTCTCATGGTTTATACTTTTAACTCCAGTTTTAGTATTTTTGGTGTGGAAGTAGCCTAAAATATTTTATGCATGTTTGAGTTTCAGCGCCTGTTAAACTGAGCACAGAAACATCGACACAGCAATCAAACAAATTACACAATTCAACTGAGAAATATGAAAAACATTCAAATGTAAATTTTCTTAAAGTTGTTCAGCGATTGCTCTAATTTAATTTGTGTTACTTTGGGTCACAAAAACAACAACAAAAATAGGCTAAAGGACTGGTCTTCCATTTCACAAAGCGAACACTTTCTTTTTTCTTTTACGCATAGATAAGATAAATAAACTAAAATAAATATAACTCCTGATAAAGTGTACAGTGTGATGTGTGCTGTAATAAACCCGAAGCTCCTTCATGTGTTTAAATGCTGGGTTTGGACCCGAACCCGTCTCTCAGGGTTTGTTTTGGCGGAGTGAGTCCTGGAAATGTTTTAAAGACACAAGTTGTGCCGAAGTGACCTGGAGCGCTTTTCATTCCTGCGCGCATTGGTATGGATGAGCTCCATTAAGACCCCGCAGATCAGGAACACACTGCGGGACGGGCTTTAACCAAAATGCAAATCAGCAGCAACTGTGCAAATGATCCGCCCGAGCCATTGAGATGGGACTCAGGAGGGACTCCGGGCATTTACACAAACCTCATCCACTCTGTAAACGAGTCAACCCCCCAAAAACCAAACTCAGCACGCGGCTTTACGCATGCGCCACTGCAGGAGCTGCACAAACCACCACACTTTTTTTTTTTTTAAAAAAAACACAATTAATTTCTGGAGGAGAAACAAAAAAAATCTATATCTATATATCGATATATTTATATGCACATTTGCAAACTGAAGTGAATTCACACACTTGTGAAAATGCTTTATTTCACACAACTGTTTACTAAAGCAAAATACTACAGTACTATAATAATAATAATAATAATAATAATAATAATAATAATAATAATAGCCTGTTTAAACCACAGCCTTTCTGACTTTTATTTTTGGATCAGATGACGCAGTTATGAAGTCGCTGTGAGTTTAAGGAGGAGCTTCACGAACTCCGAACTCGTCCGTAATTTGTAATAAAGACAGTAAAATGTCTCTGACCTGCTGATTTTTCTTTCTGTATCCACTTTCTGTAGACAACATCCACGAGCCTGGTGACTGTTTACAGGTAAAAACAAATTAGCTACAGAAAGAAAAAACACAACAACAAAAACAACGTAACCCCCCCCAAAAAAACAAAATACTCCTTGGCTTAAAAAAATAATAAAGAAGAAGAAATGAGCCAATCTGCTCTCACATCCCCGCGCGCTCTTAAAGATGAGTGCCAGTGTTGTCCAATTGAGATTGATCACTTTTTTGGTTCGGTGTCCCGTCTATGAGTAAAAGGATACCTGCAGGACCCCCCCGCCTCAGCCAATCAGAGCGCGAGCACAGCCTTACCTCCTAGCGAGCTGACCAATCACAAGCGAGAGAGGCATTATTTCATTGTGACGTCACGATGACCCGCTGCGCGAAACCAGAAAAAAAACCTCAAGCTCAACAATCCCCAATACACTTTATTTATTTATTTAATTATTTATTTAATTAATTTAAACTCATTAAGCTGATGAGTTGTTGTTGTTATACATCAACAAAACAAAAACAAAACAAAAACTGCACATATTTACGTTCACGGTTTTTTAAAAATAAATAAAAACTGTATGAGGTGATGAACTGATTATTTTTAAGGGAAAAAACTTTCAGTGCTCATAAGCATGGGTTCTCAGCCCCAAAACGGCATTCTGTAGTTACAAAACAGGCGAAAAAATAATTATTTAAAAAAGATCAATTTGTCGCTTAAAAACAACAACAACAACAACAACAAACAAACAAACCAAGACACAAAATATCCGAGATAATGAACTGATGTGAATTTCCTTCACTGAAACTGTGTCTGGCTGAAAGTGTATAAGGGCTTTCAAGACAAACAAACAAACAAACAAACAAACAAACAAACAAACAAACAAACAAACAAACAAACAAACTCTAAAACACACATACTGAAATATAAAACCAATTTTTATGCACATTTCATTTCATTCTTTTTTTCCCAAAAAAAACAGAAATGCCACACCAAGTATTTCTACTTCTTGAGGTTTTTTAAATAAAAAAAAATACAAAAACAAACAAACAAACAAACAAACAAACAAACAAACAAACAAACAAACAAACAACAACAAATCCACACACAAAAAGATCAAAACTAATCAAGACACAAAATATCCGAGATAATGAACTGATGTGAATTTCCTTCACTGTAAAAGTGTCTGGCTGAAAGTGTATAAGGGCTTTCAAGACAAACAAACAAACAAACAAACAAACAAACAAACAAACAAACAAACAAACAAGCCCTCAAACACACTGAAATATACAAAATTTTACGCATTTCATTTAAATCTTTTTTTAGAGTTATGCCACACTAAGTATTTCTACTTCTTTTTTTTTTAAATAAAGCAAATTATAAAATCAATTACAAACAAAAAACAAACGCGCGCACTTTATGCCCTTATATATATATATATATATATATATATATATATATATATATATATATATATATATATATATATATATATATATATATTTTTTTTTTTATTTCTTCATTTTTTCATTTCCGCTGTTAATTCTATGTCTCTGGGAGACACACACACACACACACACACACACACACGTGTGTGTGTGTGTGTGTTCATATTAAGATTGACTTCAGCGCCATGAAATTAATTAACATTTCGATTTTAAATCCATTTTATTTCATCCAACACAGAGTGTAAGAGCAAGAGAGTGTGTTTGTTTGTTTATTTATTTAGAGACTGTAACACACTCCACATGGCACATGTCATTTATAAATTCCGTATGAGGTACACGAGGTGAGATGGAGGCCTTTGCACTGCACTGGGAAGCAGAAAATAAATTAAAAAAAACCCAGATAAAAATGAGATAAAATAAAACTTTATATATATATATATGACGTCATATTAAGGGGAAAAATAATTCAGATTTAGATTTAGAGTGTGGACCTGAAATGGTGTATAAAGATATCTGAGCAGCATTAAGCTATTGTTGTATGTGTGTGTGTGTGTAATCCCAGGCTTTCCTAAGCGCGTAAAGCCGCTAAAGCCCCGGCCTGCCTGGGATTGTCCTCCTCAAGCACCCTTTTACTTCTGCTTGCAAAATTTGTCTGCACTTATTAAAACGACGATGCATAAAATCCCCCGGATAAATCCCCGAGTTTATCAGGAAGCATGAAGAGAGGTTTATCTGTTTCAGCTCCCTCCTCTTCCTCTCGGTGGCTGTCAGCCAGCTGAACACCTGCGGAGACGCGCGCAGGAACACATCCCTTCTGCAGAACACCGCCGCCGCTGCGTTCCAGTCCCTTTAACACGGAACATCTGACACACTGCAGCAGCACGGGGCTGGAGACAGACTCACACACTTCTGGGACAACACCGGAGCAATCAGTAGAACAGAACAACATTCAACTGGTTTCTTTCATTAAAGAAAAAAGTGAGCAGCTGAAAACAGGCAACTTTGGTTTTTGGTTTTTCTTTTTCTCACCCCCAGCGGTGCTCAGGGCACAGGTAAGACACACACACACACACACACGCTGTTCGAACCGGGCCGTGTTTACCTTTTATTTATTTATTTACTTATTTATTTGTGAAGTTAATATAGCTCCTAGGTGTTAGGTCGATGCCCTGAGTGCGTCATGGAAATGAAAACGCGCACACGAGCTGCATGGAGCAAGAATGTAGTGCTTTAGACACAAACAGATTTCTGAATGAATGAATGAATGAATGAATGATTAGCTTGTCTGTTATATTTAACGCGTGCAACAGAAAGAGTTGTAAGTGTACTTCACATTTTATTCACATTTTCTTTTACAAAATAAGCAAAAAAAAAAAAAAAATCCTCTTCATGCACCCAGACAGTGTGTTGAAGGAGGTGATTTTGCGCGCGCAGCTCCAATCAATCTGGAAGGAAAATATTGCATCATATTCAATAAATCTGGACTCAAGGGCAGAGTAAAAAAATTGATAATAATAATAATAATAATAATAATAATAATAATAATAATAATAATAATAATAATTGCAAGCACTGCATCACTAATAATACCATTAGAACATCAGTGTATAGTGCACACACACACACACACAGACACACACACACACACACACACACACACACACACACACACACACACACACACACACACACACACACACACACACACGAGGCTTTAATTTGGTGTGTGCAAAAAAAGTAAAAGAGCCCTGCTTTTATCTCCAATCACAACTAATTAACATAACGGACAAGGCGCAGATAAGGCGTGTGTGTGTGTGTGTGTGTGTGTGTGTTGGCCTGAGTGTGTATTCGCGAAAACATGGTCTGTCCGGCAATGAGAAAGTGAGTCACTTCAGAAAGTGGAAAAATCAAATCCTAATAAATAAATAAATAAATAAATAAATAAATTCAAAAAGAGGTAAATAAAATAAAAAAAGAAATAATAATAATAACAACAACAACAACAACAATAATAATAATAATAATAATAATAATCATCATCATCATCCTCCAGTAACAACTCCAGTCAGGCTACTATCACACTGTCTCGTATCTTGCCACGTAAGCAGCGTGTGGGTCAAACGCCAGGAAATGAGGCGTATTTTGTCCAAAATTAAAGTCCTGTGACGTACACGGCGTATGTGCGGTGTTCCTGTGGCGTATCTGGGGTTTGTATGAGGTTCAAGGGACGTGAAGTTATGGTGTACTGGCGTAACCGTTTCATTGCTTTCGTTGGCGTAATGTTTCGTTCTTGTGTCATGTTGCTGTTGCGTACCTGCGGCGTTCACAGGTGGGTATAAAATGGGGCCTCATGCTGCGTCCATTATCATTTGTCACAGTCAAGAAAGCGTCATGCCAGTGAAGAAGTCAAGACCCAAGAAGGGCAAGAAAAGAGGGACGACATCAGCCGCATCCACCCAGCCAGCCCCGGAACCACCTTCATCAGACATGTGTCAGCTAAAGCAATCGTACGGCGTAATAGGTCTTCAAGTAATGTTCCCGCTGCGTCACTGCTATGTAGCTTTCGTTTTTACAGCGTACACGTGATGTACAGTACATGTGACGTATCAAAGCTGCTACGTATGTGCTACAGATTTTTAAGTGCATACAAGGAGATCAGATCGTGTTACGCATCCTAGAGTATTAGCTACGTAAGCTGGTGATGCTGTGACGTTCCTTTCTTACTGCCATGTATCCTGATACACCATACATACGCAAGGCTGAAACGCCAATGTGTGAACCAAGCGTAAGGCGCTACAGCACTTCAAGAGTTAAATTTGGCTACTTCTGGTCAAAGGAAGATAGAGAAGGGAAGGGTTGCATCCCAAACTGGGTGGGTTTCCTGAAAGCTTCTTAATGCTAAGATCATCTTAACTAGGAGAGAGAGCACTCATTGTGATGCTCGCTCGACCATTTAATGATGATCTTTGTTAAATGATCGAGCGAGCATCACAATGAACACTCTCTCAAAGAGTTAAGATGCTCTTAGCGTTAAGGGGCTTTTGGGAAACCCACCCCCGGATCAGTAGATATGAGTGAAGAGTTATTAACAGTGCAGAACATCCTGTTTAGAGTCTTCTTCACTGCCAAACTGCCCTGATTAGGTCCATCACCAACGTGGCCAGTGAGTGTATAATCATATTTACAACTCTGATTCCAAAAAAGTTGGGACAAAGTACAAATTGTAAATAAAAACGGAATGCAATGATGTGGAAGTTTTAAAATTCCATATTTTATTCAGAATAGAACATAGATGACATATCAAATGTTTAAACTGAGAAAATGTATCATTTAAAGAGAAAAATTAGGTGATTTTAAATTTCATGACAACAACACATCTCAAAAAAGTTGGGACAAGGCCATGTTTACCCCTGTGAGACATCCCCTTTTCTCTTTACAACAGTCTGTAAACGTCTGGGGACTGAGGAGACAAGTTGCTCAAGTTTAGGGATAGGAATGTTAACCCATTCTTGTCTAATGCAGGATTCTAGTTGTTCAACTGTCTTAGGTCTTTTTTGTCGTATCTTCCGTTTTATGATGCGCCAAATGTTTTCTATGTGTGAAAGATCTGGACTGCAGGCTGGCCAGTTCAGTACCCGGACCCTTCTTCTACGCAGCCATGATGCTGTAATTGATGCAGTATGTGGTTTGGCATTGTCATGTTGGAAAATGCAAGGTCTTCCCTGAAAGAGACGTCGTCTGGATGGGAGCATATGTTGCTCTAGAACCTGGATCTACCTTTCAGAATTGATGGTGTCTTTCCAGATGTGTAAGCTGCCCACGCCACATGCACTAATGCAACCCCATACCATCAGAGATGCAGGCTTCTGAACTGAGCGCTGATAACAACTCGGGTCGTCCTTCTCCACTTTAGTCCGAATGACACGGCATCCCTGATTTCCATAAAGAACTTCAAATTTTGATTCGTCTGACCACAGAACAGTTTTCCACTTTGCCACAGTCCATTTTAAATGAGCCTTGGCCCAGAGAAGACGTCTGCGCTTCTGGATCATGTTTAGATACGGCTTCTTCTTTGAACTATAGAGTTTTAGCTGGCAACGGCGGATGGCACGGTGAATTGTGTTCACAGATAATGTTCTCTGGAAATATTCCTGAGCCCATTTTGTGATTTCCAATACAGAAGCATGCCTGTATGTGATGCAGTGCCGTCTAAGAGCCCGAAGATCACGGGCACCCAGTATGGTTTTCTGGCCTTGACCCTTACGCACAGAGATTCTTCCAGATTCTCTGAATCTTTTGATGATATTATGCACTGTAGATGATGATATGTTCAAACTCTTTGCAATTTTACACCGTCGAACTCCTTTCTGATATTGCTCCACTATTTGTCGGCGCAGAATTAGGGGGATTGGTGATCCTCTTCCCATCTTTACTTCTGAGAGCCGCTGCCACTCCAAGATGCTCTTTTTATACCCAGTCATGTTAATGACCTATTGCCAATTGACCTAATGAGTTGCAATTTGGTCCTCCAGCTGTTCCTTTTTTGTACCTTTAACTTTTCCAGCCTCTTATTGCCCCTGTCCCAACTTTTTTGAGATGTGTTGCTGTCATGAAATTTCAAATGAGCCAATATTTGGCATGAAATTTCAAAATGTCTCACTTTCGACATTTGATATGTTGTCTATGTTCTATTGTGAATACAATATCAGCTTTTGAGATTTGTAAATTATTGCATTCTGTTTTAATTTACAATTTGTACTTTGTCCCAACTTTTTTGGAATCGGGGTTGTATATCTGGTGTCGCCCAGAAGAACACAGGTTCCCTTTGGAGTCAGGTTCCTGTTCCTGTTCCTCATGTCACTTCTGCTTTGTTTGTTAGGGATTTAAACACAAATCTAGATCTGGATTTCAGTAAAGCAGGTTTGTAATGAAAGTGTATGTTGTTGAAAGTGTGAGATCCATTAGATTGAGTTATATGTGATGACAACCTAAAGCCGATGATGAATGGCATGGTTGACTCCTCTCATAACTCAAAAGAATGAATGGAAGAAAAGTGAACTCCACCCCAAACTCTTGCCTTCATACAAATTTGTGCAGGTTGTTACAGTGTGTAATGCAGAGTGATGTCAGGTTCTTCGCTACCAGACTGGTTTTTCTATCCAGATCGTATAACTCATACGGTAATTGTCTAATATGAGCTCGATGTGTTGCTTCATTTGGAGCAATTTGGAGGCCATGGGCCAAAAAACAACTGAATAGATTTTGATGTAAATACGGATATGTATGTGGATCCACGATTTTTTAAATTGTTCTCAACATAACTCAAAAAGTACTGAACGGATTTGGATGAAATTTGGTGGACAGCTTTAGTATTACCCAAAATTTCGAGTCGAGTCCGAGAACAAGACTCCAACCGCACCATGTCTGCACCATGTCTGTTTCAGCACCATTAACATTAGTTTGTTCCTGAGCATGGCGTATGAACAGGTGAATGTGCTTCTCTTTATCAGGGAGTGTGAAGTATTCCATCAGAGATGGTTGGGAGATGGATGTAAGTGCAGAAGGTGTGTTTATTAATACAAGTGAAGACGGTAAACAATCCAGAACGGCAGGCAAAATCGTAAAACTGTGAAACAGCCGATTCTCGTAGTCGGCGTGACGTCACGAACACATGACAACAGGCGCCATATTTGACTAGGTGAAAACATGTTTTACCCAACTTTGCTAGTGTTCAGTGTTTTAGTAAGATTTTAGTAAGATTTTGTTAGTTTTAGCTTAATATACTCGTAGAATGTCCTACCAGTATCAAGATAGTTTAGCCGCTGAGGATCTAGCTCGTTATAAATTGAAAATCAGTGTTGCTTGACTGGAGTAATGTCCATACAAGCAAGGGTGGGAGAGGTGTCAAAACAATGGTGACTTATGGGTTTTTGCAGACAGATTTATATTATGAAGCGTCAGCAAGTTTTCAGAATGTTTATTGTGGCAAATTCACCTATTACTGCTCAGTTGCCGGCAATTAACTCATACAATAACAGAGCTGTTACTATCACTAAAAACTCATGTCTATTATACATTTTTTTCTTCACTTACCATTGATGAAATGACGACCACATACATATGTATAGTTAGATTTGGGTTCCCATAACTTTCCATAGTTAACAGATCCATCAGCTCTCACTTCACACCTGTTTACAGCCCTCAACTATTTTTCTCTCCTTTTACCTGATAATGGTATCATATGAAACTTTAAACCTTCATTTTTTATTGAATTGGCTGTACAGCCTGCTACACAACACCCTTTCAGCATGCTAATAGCATAAAAAAACTCTCAAATTTGAACTAAATTGCTACAATACACAAACAGGCTTCTCCCTCCCTTTCACCTAAACCAATATGGCGGCTGGGTTGTCATGGAAGTAACATGACCAGTGACCCGGATGTCCGACTTCGAGAATAGGTCGAGCGAGGCACAAACAGGCTACCGTAGACTCGGCAGAATCAAAGATGAGAAACAGGAAATCAGGGATCAGGAACTCAAACAAGGAAATAAGGCTCAGTAACATGTCAGCAACACAACTCAATACTTCACAAAGTAAGCGTGTTTAAAAACAAACAAACAACAACAACACCCCCCCCCCCCCCAAAAGATCAAAACTAATCAAGACACAAAATATCGGAGATAATGAACTGATGTGAATTTCCTTCGCCCTAAAAGTGTCTGGCTGAAAGTGTATAAGAGCGTTCCAGACAAACAAACAAACAAACAAACAAAGAAACAAACAAACAAGCCCTCAAACACATACTGAAATATAAAACATTTTACGCACATTTCATTTAATTATTTTTTTAAAAAGAGTTATGCCATGGGGCAGCACGGTGGTGTAGTGGTTAGCGCTGTCGCCTCACAGCAAGAAGGTCCTGGGTTTGAGCCCTGGGGCCGGCGAGGGCCTTTCTGTGTGGAGTTTGCATGTTCTCCCTGTGTCTGCGTGGGTTTCCTCCGGGTGCTCCGGTTTCCCCCACAGTCCAAAGACATGCAGGTTAGGTTAACTGGTGACTCTAAATTGAGCGTAGGTGTGAATGTGAGTGTGAATGGTTGTCTGTGTCTATGTGTCAGCCCTGTGATGACCTGGTGACTTGTCCAGGGTGTACCCCGCCTTTTGCCCGTAATCAGCTGGGATAGGCTCCAGCTTGCCTGCGACCCTGTAGAAGGATAAAGCGGCTAGAGATAATGAGATGAGAGATGAGATGAGTTATGCCACACTAAGCATTTCTACTTCTTGTTTTTTTTTAAATAAAGCAAATTATAAAATTAATTACAAACAAAAAACAAGCGCGTGCACTTTATCCCCTTTGCAACCTTTTATTTAATCACGTGATTGCGGCTTAATCCTGTGTCGGTGTGAGTCATTTACAGCACACGCGAGAGAGTCTGCTTGGCGCGCATGCTGTCCGGAGTGCGCCCGAGAGTCTGTCTGATGCACACACCAAGGCGCGCAGGTGTGATATTCTTGCATGAAATTAGTACAAAAATTAATGTAGATATAAATATCTTATGTCAAATTATTATGGCATGTTACAAACAATAAAGAAAAAATCCGAGTCGTCGTCTCCAATTTATGAGTCCGAATGCAGTTAATGCACGAGTGTGAGTCATCAGTGCTCAAGTCCAAGTTGAGCCACAAGTCCTTAAAATTAGGGCACGAGTCGGACTCGAGTACTACAAGCCTGATATTGTCGTAGGTTCAAGCGATTTGATTTTGATGTTGATAGCAGTGCATGTGGCTTGGCGGAGGTATTCGCTCTACTCTACCGAGTGCCTTTCTAGTTTTAAAATAAATGATAGATCTAAACATCAGAGTGTGTCATAGAAAGAAATTGTACATTTGGAGAGTCAACAAGTTGCAAATAGCAAGCTTGCAGTGTCAGAGTCCCTAAGTAGATCTCTAACACGTATACAAGTTTATACACTCTTAAAAATGACTCATGACAGTACCCATATGAGATGCATGCTGAAAAACAAACAAAAAAAGAAGATAAAAATTTGATTGAAGGATTCCTTAAAACGTAAAGAAATGCTGTAAACCAAAAATGACTTAAACATAATGAAATTAAATGTTTCAACATTTAAAAAAATACTATAAAGAGTAGACTTGTCCAGGGTGTACCCCGCCTTTCGCCCGTAGTCAGCTGGGATAGGCTCCAGCTTGCCTGCGACCCTGTAGAACAGGATAAAGCGGCTAGAGATAATGAGATGAGACTATAAAGAGTAATCAGTAAGCCATAATAAATGAAACAAAGTCGATATTTGGTGTGAGACAACCCTCTGCTTTACGTCTCTGGTCCAGTGAGTGCAGTTTTATACGGAAATGGTTTTACTGAGCATCTTACAGAACCAGCCGTAGTTCTTTTGGACACTTTGTCACACTCATGTCCTCATTTTACACCAAAAATTTTCCAGTAGCCTTCATTATGTTTCTTTTTTTTAATCTGAAAAGTGCTCTCTTCTTTCGTAATATGCTGCTCAGACATCTCATCTCATTATCTCTAGCCGCTTTATCCTGTTCAACAGGGTCACAGGCAAGCTGGAGCCTATCCCAGCTGACTACGGGCGAAAGGCGGGGTACACCCTGGACAAGTCGCCAGGTCATCACAGGGCTGACACATAGACACAGACAACCATTCACACTCACACCTACGGTCAATTTAGAGTCACCAGTTAACCTAACCTGCATGTCTTTGGACTGTGGGGGAAACCGGAGCACCCGGAGGAAACCCACGCGGACACGGGGAGAACATATAAACTCCACACAGAAAGGCCCTCGCTGGCCATGGGGCTCGAACCCGTACCTTCTTGCTGTGAGGCGACAGCGCTAACCACTACACCACCGTGCAGCCCCTGCTCAGACATATTATAGTTTTTTTTCCCGTAACATTTAATTTTGTGCTGGAAAAATAACAAACGTTTGGAACTCTAAAATGCTTTTGTAATGTTGTGACTTGATAATGTAGAAGTCATAAAATAGACATCTATAACAAAGTTTGTATGGAAAATAAGATGCCAATACTTTTGCACAGTACTGTAGATATAAGGATCCATTGCGGGATTTATTTATTGCAAAGTAACATATAACGCTCTCCTCAGGTCACACATTCCTTCATTCCTCCTGTCATGTACATAAAATATAATACACACGTACTCACAAAGACACACAAGTCCAAGGTGTCAAACGCTCGTAAGCCTTTTACTCAAACCTTTCTGCCTTTCACCAGGGAAATTAAACAAACAGAAATATAATCCAGTATGCACAAGGATGACTTTTGACTTTTGATGGATGTTTAAAGGTTTGTGAAGACGTTATTGTTGGTCTGAAATGATGTGTGTCAGGGCAGAGTGGAAGGAAATAAAAAAAACCCCTTTTTTTTTTTTGCAAATGAAAGGTTCTGTTTGTGAATGTTTTTCTCACTAGGAAATACAAATTACAACATATTTACTAGAAGACACAGACTCTACACAATTTGGGAAAGCATATTTTGCTAATTTGCTAAGGTGAGCTAAGCTACAGTGGTGCTTGAAAGTTTGTGAACCCTTTAGAATTTTCTATATTTCTGCATAAATATGACCTAAAACATCATCAGATTTTCACACAAGTCCTAAAAGTAGATAAAGAGAACCCAGTTAAACAAATGAGACAAAAATATTATACTTGGTCATTTATTTATTGAGGAAAATGGTCCAATATTACATATCTGTGAGTGGCAAAAGTATGTGAACCTTTGCTTTCAGTATCTGGTGTGACCCCCTTGTGCAGCAATAACTGCAACTAAACGTTTGCGGTAACTGTTGATCAGTCCTGCACACCGGCTTGGAGGAATTTTAGCCCATTCCTCCATACAGAACAGCTTCAACTCTGGGATGTTGGTGGGTTTCCTCACATGAACTGCTTGCTTCAGGTCCTTCCACAACATTTTGATTGGATTAAGGTCAGGACTTTGACTTGGCCATTCCAGAACATTAACTTTATTCTTCTTTAACCATTCTTTGATAGAACGACTTGTGTGCTTAGGGTTGTTGTCTTGCTGCATGACCCACTTTCTCTTGAGATTCAGTTTATGGACAGATGTCCTGACATTTTCCTTTAGAATTTGCTGGTATAATTCAGAATTCATTGTTCCATCAATGATGGCAAGCCGTCCTGGCCCAGATGCAGCAAAACAGGCCCAAACCATGATACTACCACCACCATGTTTCACAGATGGGATAAGGTTCTTATGCTGGAATGTAGTGTTTTCCTTTCTCCAAACACAACGCTTCTCATTTAAACCAAAAGGTACTATTTTGGTCTCATCCATCCACAAAACTTTTTTCCAATAGCCTTCTGGCTTGTCCACGTGATCTTTAGCAAACTGCAGACGAGCAGCAATGTTCTTTTTGGAGAGCAGTGGCTTTCTCCTTGCAACCCTGCCATGCACACCATTGTTGTTCAGTGTTCTCCTGATGGTGGACTCATGAACATTAACATTAACCAGTGTGAGAGAGGCATTCAGTTGCTTAGAAGTTACCCTGGGGTCCTTTGTGACCTCGCCGACTATTACACGCCTTGCTCTTAGAGTGATCTTTGTTGGTCAACCACTCCTGAGGAGGGTAACAATGGTCTTGAATTTCCTCCATTTGTACACAATCTGTCTGACTGTGGATTGGTGGAGTCCAAACTCTTTAGAGATGGTTTTGTAACCTTTTCCAGCCTGATGAGCATCAACAACGCTTTTTCTGAGGTCCTCAGAAATCTCCTTTGTTCGTGCCATGATACACTTCCACAAACATGTGTTGTGAAGATCAGACTTTGATAGATCCCTGTTCTTTAAATAAAACAGGGTGCCCACTCACACCTGATTGTCATCCGATTGATTGAAAACACCTGACTCTAATTTCACCTTCAAATTAACTGCTAATCCTAGAGGTTCACATACTTTTGCCACTCATAGATATGTAATATTGGATAATTTTCCTCAATAAATAAATGACCAAGTATAATATTTTTGTCTCATTTGTTTAACTGGGTTCTCTTTATATACTTTTAGGACTTGTGTGAAAATCTGATGATGTTTTAGGCCATATTTATGCAGAAATAGAGAAAATTATAAAGGGTTCACAAACTTTCAAGCACCACTGTATGCTTAACTAAGTTAGCATGTTTTCTTTGTTAGTCCCACGTTAGACTAGCATCGATTCCAGTAGCTAACATACTTGTAAAGTCAATCCAAATTCTAGCTAACGGTCGATATTAATTATTTACAGGATATTTTATTTCTGAAGAGTTTGCGAGCAAACTGTGTGGCGCTAGTCAAGTAGCAAGCTAACAGAGACTGAAAGATATTTTCAGACAAACAGCATTAAAGATAAGTATATAATATTTGAGAGAACGAAGGTTAGTTTACTTTTCACATGCAAACATGACATTAAGATAATTTCATCACTTGTTGATTTTTTAATACTTGAGTGCATTTCAAAGCAGCAAATACTTGCCTCTGAAGATATTTCAATTTTTAATTCAGTAGAATTTAACACAGTATCTAATGTATATTGTCCATTCCTGTGTGATACAGACCAGAGACACACCAGAGACAGTCCAGAAACACACCAGAGACACACCAGAAACAGTCCAGAGACACAACAGAAATAGACCAGACACACCAGACACAGATCAGAGACAGACCAGGCACAGTCCAGAGACAGTCCAGAGACAGAACATAGACAGACCAGAGACACACCAGACACACAGCAGACACAGTCCAGAGACAGTCCAAAGACTGACCAGAGACAGGCCAGAGACAGATCAGAGATAGTCCAGAGACTGACTAGAGACAGACCAGAGACTGACCAGAAATAGTCAAAAGATACACCAGAGACAGAACATTGACAGGTCAGAGATAGTCCAGAGACAGACCAGAAATAGTCCAGAGACACACCAGAGACAAAACATTGGCAGGTCAGAGATAGTCCAGAGACAGACCAGAGACACACTAGAGACAGAACATAGACAGACCAGAGACACACCAGACACAGATGAGAGACAGACCAGATGCAGTCCAGAGACAGTCCAAGACTGACTAGACACAGTCCAGAGACACTCCAGAGACAGACCAGAGACAGTCCAGAGACTGACCAGAAATAGCCCAGAGACAGTCCAGAGACATAACATAGACAGACCAGAGACAGTCCAGAAACAGATCACAGACAGTCCAGAAACAGTCCAGAGACAGAACATAGGCAGGCCAGAAATAGTCCAGAGACACACCAGAAACACAACAGAGACAGAACATCAACAGACAAGAGACAGTCCAGAGACTGACCAGAGACAGTCCAGAGACAGTCCAGAGACTGACCAGAGACAGTCCAGAGACAGTCCAGAGACAGTCCAGAGATGGAACATACACAGACCAGAGACAGACCAGAGACGGAACATAGACAGACCAGAGACTGACCAGAGACAGTCCAGAGACAGTCGAGAGATGGAACATAGACAGACCAGAGACGGAACATAGACAGACCAGACACAGACCAGAGACGGACAAGAGACGGACCAGAGACAGCCCAGAGACAGATCACAGACAGTCCGGAAACAGTCCAGAAATAGTCCAGAGACAGAACATAGACAGGCCAGAAATAGTCCAGAGACAGACCAGAAATAGTCCATAGACAGAAGAGAGACAGTCCAGAGACAGGTATGATACGACCTAACACCATGAAGAACTACTGTTTCCATCCCAAAGTTGGTTATTTTCCATAAACAGCATATCTGGAGGTGTTTTATTCCAATTAAACCACAGCATCTTGCCAACAAATACAGTTTTATATTCATTAAAAAAAGACACGCTGTACTTTTTGTCCATTTATAGTTGCATTTCACATTGTGAACAGTTCCTGAGACAAGTTAGTTCCTGTTCTCATGCTGTAGCCTCTATAAACAGCCGTTCCTTCTCCACCCTGTCTTTATTCTTGCCCTTCAAGAAAGTAAGTCAAAAACACAGCTTGTCTTGTTCCTGCAATGCATCAAGTTCTTTGTCCCGACATTGCAGACTCCTTCCATAAACGCGAAACAAATGTCTTTTTAATCCGTTTACAAGTCCCTGTGAATGAACGGTTACTATAGAAACAGTAAAGTATTAGAATGAGTGAACGTGTATTACTACAGTATAGACGTGTGAGTTGTACTACACTACTAGAAAATTAATCAACACCTTCTGACCAATCAGAATCGAGAATTCAACAGAGCTGGGGTATTTAGGAACAGTTAAAAATATTTTATAGAGTATTAATATTTATATTTATTAAATAAAGTTTATCAAAATTATGACTCTGTATCTTGAAATAATTACTCAGGATTTTAAATTGTGTTACAGTTTTTTTTTAAATTAATACTCACCACACGTGCACACCAACCAGTTGGCATTTAAAGAACCTGTGATTAGATTATCTTTAACATATATTTTTAATTCTCCTCATTAACATAACACTTTTCAGCTTGGGAAGAATCCTTATAGAGATAATACAGTACGAATCATACGGATTATTACATCACATGATGCTAATGAGCAACTGTCCAAAAGTGATTTGCATAATTTTGCATTCATATAGCACATATAGCAATTTATTTTTTTCGTGGTTCAAATCCTGCGCTCTGATTGGCTGGCGAGTGGGTCATATCCTACGGTATGGACCCCAGTTATGGACCCCGGCTACGGACCTCTGGCGACTCGCTCATTCACAACAACAGCAAACATAGTAGCAATTTTTGTCAACATTTATCTTTTTTATAAGATTTATTTATCAGATTATCAAAAATTGTATAAATTTTGCCAGCATTTCTCAGGAGAATAGCATTAATTTTACAGCATGGATAGCGATAACGACAGCGTTCACAGCAAAAGCGAGTTTTACTCCCCTGAAGAAGAAGAAATAAAAGAAAACATTTCAGGAGAAAGCTAAAAACCTGTAACTTGCTAACACCGAGCAAAAACATGGCTGAATCCTGAATGACTCCTATTTGTATAAATAGGGGACTACATAGGCGGAAAAATGTAGTTTTTTTCCTGCCATGGAAGTGCACTTGTATACCGAGGAGGAAGCTATTTTCATTACAGCCATGAATGAGGATTCAAAATGGTGGCTCGGCTCGGTTTTCCCTTTCGGGTGCTCTCATTTTCTGTTAGAATTTGGTAAAGAAAAAAAAAATTATTTAACAGCTTAAAGGATATGGGACATGAAACATAAAAGCACGCTATATCAGTTTCTTTCCATTAAAAATATGAATTAATTGCATCAACAAATACAAAATCATCTATTAAATTCAGCAAAATCGTTATATTCGTGATGATTATATGGCATTTCTGCTCGATTTCCGATATGCATTTTTTGCAACCGGAAGAGCCGCTGTCACGTGATCATACGTCACAAAAACTTTCGGGCACAGCACAAGCGGGTAGATGAATGGAGAAGTGGATGACAAGAAAATTGTTTTTATAGTCTTTAAAGTACATTGGACATCATACATTGGACATCATGGTGTATTGTGCTGCTTATGGTTGCAATAATTCCAATGGGAAATGCCCTGGAGTAAGTTTTTTTGCATTCCCCAAGGACCCGAAGCTGAGGAAAGTGTGGGCTCACCTGCGCATGCGCAGTAGGCTTCACGCATGCGCAGTAGGCTTGGTAGGACAACTTTACAGAACATCTGTTGAAAAAAACTTTGCACCTACTGTTTCCCACAAACTGTATTCGGACCATTTCACTGAGGATTCTTTCAACATTAATACTCAGGTACTGAGCGATATTAATTCATGAAACAGGAAGCATAAGGATGAAAAAACCCCCAGTTCAAATCGGGAAGCCGCGCACACCTGCGCCAGGCTGCACAAATGCGCGCAGCTTCCCGACCCAAACCGCCTCTCTCTCATCCTTACACTTCATGCCTCATGCTCCATGAACCAACATCGCTATTTTTTTTTTTAAAATCGGATCTGCGCGATTCAGCCGTGAAAAAGGCGGCATCCGCCAAAAGGCACGCTGTTTGCATCCCTGCACGGAGGCCAGGGGACAGGGCAGGAATATTTTTGTTGATATGAGTGATCCGGTGCGATTTCGCGACCCCCCCCCGTTGAAGACCTCTGCGCTAAGCGACTGAAAGCCGAGGTAAGGATTAGTATTATAATTTTGGGTGTATCAATTATTGATTATCATAATTCTGACTCGTTTCGCCATTTTGAATGTTTTCATCTTGGACTCTGAAAGCATTGTATCTCAATCAATCTCGAAAAATAGCAAAAAAAAAACCTAGCTTGCAACGGACTTTAGCTAGATCTATGATGAACTTTCAATGTATGATACAAAAATAATACTTCTTTCAACAGATCATTAGCCTTTGAGCAGAATTGTTTTTAACTTACCAGGAAGTGTTATCCAGCCGACCGCTTTCAGTTTCATGGGGATTGAATGAACCCTCACTCTCAGAATCATCTGACCCGTCAGAGTAAAGACAAGATCCATGTTCATGTGAATTTCCAGCTATCGGTTCGAATTGATAGGGTCTAACTTCACATCTCTGTGAAACATCGGGAATGTCACTGTCGATGGTGTCCATTTCGGTAACCTGTTTACATTAGATTCCCAAGCGCTGGCTCCTTGGAAAGTTTTTGTGACGTCATGGGTCACGTGACCACCTAGCTCATTAACGAATCCTTGTTTTACGCTGATGTATAAAAAAACTTGAATAATGTGATGATTTTCACATTTTTGACGCCCTGCAGTGATTTAGATGGTATTTCTTATGTCCTTTATACATAATTATGCCCAGGTAAAAATCCATGTCCCATATCCTTTAAGGTTGGTCCGTATGGTGAAATACCGTGACCTCGGCCTTGAATACTGACCTCGGTCACGGTATTTCACAATACGGCCCTCCCAGCTGGTAGTATAACATATATGTATGCTTTCTAAGTAATGGTTACATGATAAATGTATGAAATATCTACATGTCAGGATAGCGGCCCAAAGGAAGGGGAGAGCGGAGAGGGGTGAGTTTTCATCATCTGTAGATTCTGTGAAATTCATTACAGGTCACGTCACATTCATATTGCATTACAGAGTGTTTGCTATACCCTTTAATTTTACCACAGCATTATTTTCTCAGCTTGTCACATACACTGGCCTTCAGGCTTCACGCTTTCTGTCAATATTTTTTGCACCGAGACATGAGACGTTGAGGGGAGACATGGGACATTATGTTGGGAAACTTGGAACATAGTGTGGAGACATAGAACAGAAATAAAATCCCTAGCTTAATCCGACATGTTTCATTTTTATTATTTGTTATCTTGTAAACTTGTCCCATATGAACTGTATGAACACACAATGCTGGTACAGTGATAGAAAAAATGCCAGTTTACCAAAAACCTGACTCAACAAAACAGTTCCATTCTTAAGAAGGAATGAAATAATATAATACTCATGCAGGGACACGCCCACATTTTTAAGAAACCCTCCCCCCCAATGTTATATTTGTAAACCACAAGAAAAAAACTGTAACATCATGAACTGTCCCAACTCTCCCCACCTAGACATTTTGAAAAAACATCCTTAAATGTTGCTTTTTCCTTCCAGAATTTAAGTTTAATAAATAATACTATATTATTCTAGGGCGGCACGGTGGTGTAGTGGTTAGCGCTGTCGCCTCACAGCAAGAAGGTCCGGGTTCGAGCCCCGTGGCCGACGAGGGCCTTTCTGTGCGGAGTTTGCATGTTCTGCCCGTGTCTGCGTGGGTGTGCTCCGGTTTCCCCCACAGTCCAAAGACATGCAGGTTAGGTTAACTGGTGACTCTAAATTGAGCGTAGGTGTGAATGTGAGTGTGAATGGTTGTCTATGTGTCAGCCCTGTGATGACCTGGCGACTTGTCCAGGGTGTACCCCGCCTTTCACCCGTAGTCAGCTGGGATAGGCTCCAGCTCGCCTGCGACCCTGTAGAACAGGATAAAGCGGCTAGAGATAATGAGATGAGATGAGACTATATTATTCTATCCACATTCACTGGATATGAGCAATCGCGCTCTGATTGGCTCCTCTACTACTAGGATTTCACAAATTGCTCCGGTCATTTCGCTGGTTTGTTTACATTCTAAATGGAAATTATTTTGTCGGACGTTTTGTATAAAGTTTTTATTTTTCGAATTTGCAAAAAATAAAAATGCACCGTTTCTCAAAATCCAGTGAATGTGGATAGAATAAAACAATTATTCCACTCAATCTCATCGTACATGGCTTATAAACGACTATCAGCTCATGTACGGCTTGATTTCGTGGAATAATGGTGCGTTCATGTGCTATGGGAATTATGGTAAATACCAAACGCCGACATGGAACGCACACATGAACGCCCCCTCTTGTGATATTTTCCACTGGGCAACTCGTAGAAAATTTTGATGCACGAGTTGCCGAGATGAGATAAACTTTAACCTTTTCAACATGGCGGCGAGCGGTACAAGACTAGCTTATGAACCAAGAAAGAAGTGGTTTTCACCTACGGAAAGCTGCCTCTCACCTTTTAAACGAGTCATGTTATGGATATTATATTATTATAATATGTATATTATAGCCTAATACAAAATATTCTGTGGCTGTCCAAAGAACACCAACAATGATCTAGATACTGGCTACACTCATTGTGGCTACAGCCAAATTTCCAAAAACTGCATGGCATTCAATGTGTTAAGAAAATCTCTACTTGTCATGATCAGGAAATATTCAGCATTATTTACCTTTTGACTTTTGATAACTCATATTCCTGCTGCAGCTGATGAACAAGGCAATCTATAATTGTTTTAGCCAAATAACAGGCCTGATTCTGAATCTGGTCCACCATCTTTAATTTGTCAACAACAACAAAAGCATGTGAACACAACACACTGGTAAATACCACTTCCCAACTGGAAAATATCATCTTCCCATAGCACATGAACACAGCATAACTGTTAAATATGGTAACTCGAAACTACAGACTTTATTTCCTAACAAATCCCGACTTCACCAGTGTACATTACACCATAGAATGGAGATGGAAGCGAAATAGAAAATGCTATTGAGTTTTGATTGATAAAATATTGAACTGCACAAATCTTACTGCAGTGTCCAGCTTTGTGGCTCCAAAGGAAGTTGGTTACTCTCAGGGGCAACATCGAACTTCTGATGGGATCTAAAACCTGATTGGTTGAAATCAATTTACAGGAATACAAACTGTCCCAAGTCTCCCCACTCTCCCCTACTGATTATCACCTTTTACTCTGAGAGTCAGTGTCATGGTTTACACCATGATTCCTGATGAATCACCTGCAACACATCCATTAACTAACTGTACACACAAATTTACCTTTATTTGAGATCTTAAAGGAAATATCTCGCAAATAAACAAATTGAGCTAAAAGTCGGTCTTTATGTCTGTCCTTTATAAAAAAGCCACATGTTGAATTTGTTCTTAACCATTGTTGTCGTCGAGTCACTAAACCTCGAGTCCGAGTCCAGTCTCGAGTCCCCAGTGTTCAAGTCCAAGCCATTAAAAATTTTTTTGAGTCGAGTCCAAGACTCCAACCGCACCAAGTGACAGTGTCTGTTTCAGTGCCATTAACATTAGTTTGTTCTTGAACATGACGTATGAACAGGTGAATGTGCTTCTCTTTATCAGGGAGCGTGAAGTATTCTGTCAGAGATGGCTGGGAGATGGATGTAATTGCAGAAGGTCTCATCTCATCTCATTATCTGTAGCCGCTTTATCCTGTTCTACAGGGTCGCAGGCAAGCTGGAGCCTATCCCAGCTGACTACGGGCGAAAGGTGGGGTACACCCTGGACAAGTCGCCAGGTCATCACAGGGCTGACACATAGACACAGCCAACCATTCACACTCACATTCACACCTACGGTCAATTTAGAGTCACCAGTTAACCTAACCTGCATGTCTTTGGACTGTGGGGGAAACCGGAGCACTGGAGGAAACCCACGCGGATACGGGGAGAACATGCAAACTCTGCACAGAAAGGCCCTCGCCGGCCACGGGGCTCGAACCCAGACCTTCTTGCTGTGAGACGACAGCGCTAACCACTACACCACCGTGCTGCCCATTGCAGAAGGTGTGTTTATTAATAAAAATGAAGACAGTAAACAATCCAGAACGGCAGGCAAAATCGTAAAACGGTGAAACGGGCAATAGGTCGAGCGAGGCACAAACAGGTTATCGTAGACTCGGCAGAATCAAAGATGAGAAACAGGAAATCAGGGATCAGGAAACCAAACAAGGAAATAAGGCTCGGTAATATATCAGCAATACAACTCAGTACTTCGCAAAGTGTGTGTTTACACAGTTTTTATATCGGCACGCTGATTGCGTCTTAATCCTGTGCAGGTGCGAGTTACATGTAGTTAGGTTGACGTGGGGCAGCCTTGGGCTGAGGTGCCCTTGAGCAAGGTACTGAACCCCTGACTGCTCCCCGGGCGCTTTGGTGTGGCTGCCTACTGCTCTGGGTGTGTGTGTTCACTGCTTCAGATGGGTTAAATGGATGAATTTCACTGTGCTTGACGTGTGCATGTGACAAATAAAGGTTTCTTCTTTCTTCTTGTTTACGGTGCATGCGAGAGTCCGACTGGAGTGCACGCTGTCCGGAGCGTGCCTGAGAGTCTATCTGATGCATGCGCAGAGGCACATAGGTGTGACCAGGGCAGGAATTTCACGAGGGCCATGAGGGCCATGGCCCTCGTGCCCTCTCAATTTGGCCTTGTGCCCTTGGAAAAAAATATCTGCCGTAAGGCCACAGTGGCCTTGATGCCCTGCGGTTTTGCGGTTTTGTAGTCTGCCTCGTGACTGCCAATAGGCTTTAACATCACCTGCGTCTATTGAGAAAAAAATACGTCTTTTGATGACATACTGGGGGCGGCACGGTGGTGTAGTGGTTAGCGCTGTCGCCTCACAGCAAGAAGGTCCGGGTTCGAGCCCCGTGGCCGGCGAGGGCCTTCCTGTGCGGAGTTTGTATGTTCTCCCCGTGTCCGCGTGGGTTTCCTCCGGGTGCTCTGGTTTCCCCCACAGTCCAAAGACATGCAGGTTAGGTTAACTGGTGACTCTAAATTGACCGTGAGTGTGAATGGTTGTCTGTGTCTATGTGTCAGCCCTGTGATGACCTGGCGACTTGTCCAGGGTGTACCCCGCCTTTTGCCCGTAGTCAGCTGGGATAGGCTCCAGCTCGCCTGCGACCCTGTAGAACAGGATAAAGCGGCTACAGATAATGAGATGAGATGACACACTGGATTCTTACTGGGCAACTCATCAGTGGTGGATTGGACTCGAGCCTGGCATGAACCGCTCCGATGTGCTAGAATGACACCAATCTATCACCAGCCAACCAGGAGACTTAAACAAACGCATCCCCCGCCCACTTGTGTCCGCGTCTGAGATGTTGAATTTTCACAGAAGGAGGGAAGAAGTTGACTGAGGTAAGACTGTGTGATAAATTAACGAACGAATAAGATAGGAATTTCAACATATAGGGCTTAAGTTTGTTACCGTTAAATAAGCATTGTTTGTACAGTAACGTTATGTCGTTACAACGTTGACCTACTTTTAACATGCCGAGTACAGACTGTAGCCGCTAACATGCTAATTAGCTTGCTGTCAAAAGTGCAAAGACCTTAAATTGCTCTGTGTAAATTAGAAAATGGCGCAACTTCCTCTGTCACCGTCAACAGACAAGCACAGACTTGTCTTGAGTTTTGAGCCAATCACAACAGGGCAGCACTGTGGCCTGAGGTAAAACATGATAGTTTAATGCTTAGTTTACACGTACCCAGGTATGTATAGAAATGGATAACCCTGCCTCTCCGTTTTCAAAAATATCCACAATTACACCAGACCGTTCTCCAAAATATCTGCATTTACACGGATCCGCATAGATACGCGGCTAAGCGCTATTATGAGCATGCCAAACATATAGGTGGCAGAAAAGGAGAACCTTTATTAGCCATATTAGCCTATCAGAATCGTGAAAATACAAATGACATGACGACGGCGACGTTGGTAAGCAGCAAGCCTTTGTCTTGGTGGGAGGAAAAGTGCCTGAAAAACTGCGACCCTCCTCGCAATCCTTCTCCTCTGCTCCTCATAAAGCAGTTGTAGTCCTATTTGCAAATGCAAACAAACCAAAAGTGTTTGCAAATATGTAAAAAGGACGACCACCCGTGTTGCATCCATGAGACCATCAAACCAAAATATTGAGCGCCTGACGCAAATATTGTTCTGTGACGCATATCGTGACGTCGGGAAAACCTAAAACTCCGTTTTCCACTATTTACACGCAGGCATGAAAACGGAGTTTTCAGAAATCTCCACTTTGCCCAGAGTTTTCAAAGATATCCGTTTTCAGTGACTGAAACCTCCGTTTACGTGTAAATGAGAGGTGCAACCGCATAAATAAATATGCGTCTTCATAGATATCCGGCTACGTGTAAACGGGGCTTCTGTTTGTTTAAATTACAAAAATGAGTACACTCAATGACTGTCTCATATACTCTTCATATACTCATACTGTTAAAGTAATGCAATAAAACTAATCTTTAAAAGTGGTATTTACTCAAACTGTTTGCACAGAATGAATTTTCGGGTTAACAGTGTAATAGTGTTGCAGTGTTCTGCAAATTTGCAATTTAATATTTCAGATCTTGAGACATGAAAGTGCTATTTAAAAAAATAAAAGGCCAGAAATGTTTTCTTTGTCGTCTATTTACACTACCGTTCAAAAGTTTGGGGTCACCCAGACAATTTTGTGTTTTCCATGAAAAGTCACACTTTTATTTACCACCATAAGTTGTAAAATGAATAGAAAATATAGTCAAGACATTTTTCTGGCCATTTTGAGCATTTAATCGACCCCACAAATGTGATGCTCCAGAAACTCAATCTGCTCAAAGGAAGGTCAGTTTTATAGCTTCTCTAAAGAGCTCAACTGTTTTCAGCTGTGCTAACATGATTGTACAAGGGTTTTCTAATCATCCATTAGCCTTCTGAGGCAATGAGCAAACACACTGTACCATTAGAACACTGGAGTGATAGTTGCTGGAAATGGGCCTCTATAGAGATCTTGCAGTCACGTGACCGGAAAGTACACAACGGCCATCTTGTCGGTCAAAAACACAGCTGAATACTGCTGCACTCGTGTACAGAATGGATCAATTTCAACCGACGGACTACACGGCTCATTTTTCTAATGAACAGATAACTAGATATATGTCTAAAATAAACGATCTACAGATTTGTGACCCTTATGGCTTACCGGACGGAGTTTTCACGACCGGATTTTGAACTGCCAGCGGAATACCCGGACGTGTATAATTACCTCATTAACTTTCCCTCGCTGTTCAGTGGTGAAGCACTGCGTGCCTATAAATCTCTGGACAGTTATCTTTACAGAAATTCAGGATTTGTCAGCGACTCAGATGTGGCATCTTGTAAACAAGAATCCTCATTGGATGGGTAAGTCACTTAAGTATTGAGTATAGCACTGACCAGCCAATTATAGGATAGAATAAGGTAATTCCAGCTGTAATTCCAAATCGTCCATCTTGTTTACATGGATCTGGCGTTGGAGAGGTAGAGGCTTGGCAGTGGAGGTTTGAGTGGCTGTTTTGTGAGCTTAGTCAACAGGCCGGCTCTGCAGCCTCGCTTTTGCTTCCGCTCTCGGCGCCGCCTCCTTCGCTTTGCTTCCGATAACAATCCACGGAGACCCCGCTGGTCTCGCTATCTCGTCCGGAATGTTGTGCATGCGATGGAGATCGCTACAAACCGTCATTTTCTGCTGGAAACCAATGTCCAGTAAGTCCATACGGTTGTAGTGGATATTGAAGTCCGGTACAGACAAACAACACGCAAAAATACACACAAAAAACATAAAAAACGTGCACAGGTAGGGAGAGCTTGTAGCCGCAGCCGTTGTAGTAGAATTGTATATAGTAGGGTTTTCCAGAAGAAAAGGTAGAAGTAAAAGCAGAAGTAGAACCAGAAGTAGAAGGCAGAATATGGCGTTTGACCGACAAGATGGCGTCTGTCACAATCTGGATCGGCTGTGACGTCACATGCAAGTGCTCCATACACCTATGGAGATATTGCACCAAAAACCAGACATTTGCAGCTAGAATAGTCATTTACCACATTAGCAATGTATAGAGTGGATTTCTGATTAGTTTAAAGTGATCTTCATTGAAAAGAACAGTGCTTTTCTTTCAAAAATAAGGACATTTCAAAGTGACCCCAAACTTTTGAATGGTAGTGTAGTTCATTTTATTTCCTCAATAATTTTCCTTGATTGAGAAATCGGTCTGGGCTCTCATGGGTTAATCAGTAGCCTGCATGCTAGTATATGTTCCATTTACAGTCAAATATTTGCTACAGGCTCAATTTTGATTAATCAAAAATCTGCGTAGTAGTACAGTCTGAAGATGCTCTTGCACATTCGGTGTCAATTGAACAAAAATTATGGGAGGATATAGGTTTAATAAGTTTTACAATTTTTGAAGTGAGTGATGGATTGATAAATTTAGATGTGTTCAATATTTTCTTATCTTCAGACATAATAGTGTAGATGTTTCTTTACCTGCTTGATAGTTTCGACTGAGACTCCAGTCTTCCTCAGAAGAGTCATTAGTCCTTAAATTAAATTCATTATAGACGTGAACTTAAAATCATTGTTTTATTTTATGGCCTCGGTGCCCTGGCTTTTGGCCTTCGTGTCCTCAAAAAATTGACAGCACAAAAGGCCAAGTGGCCTTGCCCCTAAAATGACGAAATTCCAGGCCTGGGTGTAACACTCTTACACAAAATTAGTACAAACATTAATGTAGATATAAATATCTTATGGCAAATTATTATGGCATGTTACAAAAAAATAAAGAAAAAAATCCAAATCCTCGTCTCCAATTTACGAGTCCAAATGCAGTTAATGCACGAGTCAGACTCCAGTCCGAGTCCTGGGCTTGAGTACTACAAACCTGTTCTTCATGATATAACCACTAAAGTGATGAAAATAGACAGGAATATTTTTTGTCAGCGAGGCCATAACTTCATCGTGCGTGATGTCATTTTCCACGAGCACAGCGGAGGTGTACAAGTGCATGCTGTACTAGACTACAGTATAATATTATGGTCTAGTGTGTTATGGTCTCAGTCAATTTGTTTGCATTTCTCTACAAAAATTATGCCAATGCAGGATTAGAAAAGGTATCGAAATAAAGTAGTTGATAGTTTATTGCTTATTTATTTTAAACAATATTGACCTGCTTATCTTCCATGCGTTTGATGCGTGACACGGTGTGCTGTCGTGCTGTTGGTGTTTTGTGGTGAAACAAAGTCGGGATCACGTCTGGCTTCAGTTGTCGTTTCTGCTTCATGCCTCACTTCTTCCCAGTGATTTTTTCATCCAAATCCTCCACAAATCCACAATCTTCTGTAAAATGCTCAATGCACAGTTTGCTGCTTTTTACAGGAGCAAAGTTTTCTTGCTTTACTTGATGAAGCCACTCGGACAAACATCTCGGATCCAGGACAGAATGAAGAAGATGTGTGGAATCCTACATCACGCAGCGCCACACTCATTTTTGTTTCCTAATACATTCACCCATGTATCTGGCTAATCCAGTATGGCCACGCCCGGGGAAATGGCCCAACGGACTGATGTTACAACTTTAACATGTTTTTTTTTAAGCTAAAGTCTGCTTAATTTTTTTCGTCTAGATCAGGCATCACCAAATGGCAGACCTTGGTCCGGATCCGGACCCAGTGATGGTTCTGTCCGGACCCGTGACCAATGGTGAATTCACGAGATTAAGTAATTTTCATGGAACATTATTTTGGACGGTCGTGGCTATTGACAGCGGGCGCTGCTACTCCAGTTAATACGACAATAGCTTCACTCAGTTGAGCCAATAAAATCGTTAGTTTACCCAGCGCACCACAGCAGAGCAACAAGCAGAGAGGAAGAGAGTTAAGTTCAGAGACAACCGACCGAGACAACATGGCTTGCTCCAAAAGGCGGCAGAAAGTAGACAAGAAAAATCGTTGTTTTAAAGATGAATGGACGGAGAAATATATGTTCATTCTTCCGGCAAGCAGTTCAAAACCAGTGTGCCTCATATGCTCCGAAAACGTGGCATTAATTAAAAGCGGCAACGTGAAGTGCCACTACGAAACGAAGCACAACTCTTTTGAGCAAAGTTATCCCCTGAAGTCCGAGCTGAGGGCACGCAAAATAACCGAACTGCAAGCACAGTATGACAAGTCTACCCGACTCATCACACATACATTTACAGCCCAGCAACGTGCAAACGAATGTTCCTTAAAAGTAGCGTGGATTTTGGGGCAACATAAAAAAAACATTTAGTGATGGGACAGTTGTGAAGGAGTGCTTAAACGTCGTTGCTGAGACATTGATCTGCTCATTGATCTGCAAGGAAATGCTGCATTAAGAGAGCATTTTGAGACAACTGACCCTGCTACTTTCTGGTTACAGACTGTTTCTGAGGTGGTGTTTACATTAGACCGTATCCGTATCGTTTTCATTGTAGATGCACTGTCCGTGCACATTAAAATGCTGGAAAACGACTCCACAGGCGGAACAGTTTGAATCCGCCAGGGCCCACGTATTCAACCCAGTACGTATCTGATCCGGTGCTGTGTAAACATTGAGGAACAAGGATACGCAGTGCTGAGCTCTAGCTGACGTCGTCATTGGACAACGTCACTGTGACATCCACCTTCCTGATTCGCTGGTGTTGGTCATGCCACGTTGGTCATGTGAATGAGCAATACAGGAAGTGTGTTGAGGAAGTCATTAAGTGAATGAGCAATACAGGAAGTGTCTTGGTTACCGTAGCACTAAATAGTCTTGTTGTAATCGCAAAAAAACGGCCGTTCTGCGAGGTGAAGAGTGTACCGAACACTGTTAGATCCTTCTAGCATAAACACGAAGGCCATACACGGTGTAAAAAAGGCGTCATTGTAGTACCAGTACCGCCGATAACAGACTGGCATACTTCATTTTTTACAACGACATCCTTCCACTTGCAAGTGGTGAGTGACTTGCGCATGCCCGATATGCACTGGGATCATATGACGTGCCGTCTAATTAGTCATGTGATTAGCGTATCTGTGTATTGGCGTTGCTGTGTGCACGGGGAACGGTTTTGTTGCGGGCACAGAAATTTTGTGTGTGTACGCGAATCGTTTTAAAAACGTTAATCTGATGATCCGCTGATTCGAAATAATGTAAACAGGGCCTGAGAGTGTGTTCCCTGGTCTAACCAAATTAGCACTGCACACCTTGACTATGTTTGGATCGACTTACAGCTGTGAGTCAGCTTTTTCCGCTATGAACATTGTCAAAACCAAGTACCGTTCTAGGCTCAACAATGAACACCTACATATCTGCATGAGAATGGCACTAACTCCATTCCAACCAAGATTTAAATTACTGGCAGGTCAGCCACATGCCCATTTTTCTCTTTAAGAAAAGTAAAAGAAGAAGAATTAAAAGAGAAAAGTTCAAAGAAAAATGTTCGGTTTGCATTTCCCCCCCAAAAAGCCACTTGTTTTCTGAAAATGTGGACTTTTTTTTCTTGAAAAGTAGGCCCTCATTTTTTTAGGCTGGGACCTCCTTATTTTAAGAACAAAGAAGAGAAAATGTGAAGTCAATGCTCTGTTTGCACTTTTTAGTTAATGTTTTCTGAGTTGACTTTTTTACTTGAAGTGTAGGCCTTCAATTCTTCAGGTTGGGACCTCTTTAATTTAAGAGAAAAAGGAGTTATTCCACTCTGTTTGCACTTTTTTATTTATTTTATTCTGAGGTTTGGGCGGCACGGTGGTGTAGTGGTTAGCGCTGTCGCCTCACAGCAAGAAGGTCCTGGGTTCGAGCCCCGGGGCCGGCGAGGGCCTTTCTGTGTGGAGTTTGCATGTTCTCCCCGTGTCCGCGTGGGTTTCCTCCGGGTGCTCCGGTTTCCCCCACAGTCCAAAGACATGCAGGTTAGGTTAACTGGTGACTCTAAATTGACCGTAGGTGTGAATGTGAATGGTTGTCTGTGTCTATGTGTCAGCCCTGTGATGACCTGGCGACTTGTCCAGGGTGTACCCCGCCTTTCACCCGTAGTCAGCTGGGATAGGCTCCAGCTTGCCTGCGACCCTGTAGAAGGATAAAGCGGCTAGAGATAATGAGATGAGATGAGATTCTGAGGTTTCTGTTTTCTTTAATCTGAAATAAAGGCCTTGAATTTATTTTCCTGGGACTACTTTTATTTATGGTAAAAGAGATAGTTGTGCACTCAGTTCATTTCCCGCATTGGAAATTAACAATAAATACTGTTGAACCCATATGAAAATGTGGACATAAGGGAAGGCTATAAGACACAAGCTGGACTTCGGGTCGGACCTTCTACTTGGACAAAATTTAATAACTGGACCTCTGTGACTTTTAATTGAATACCCCTGGTCTAGATCATGTTGTATTAATGTATAATGATGACATTTCATAACCCTGTAATTTCAAAATTTCCTGTTTAATCGTTTTAATAAAGCAAAGCCAAAGACTGAATTCAGTACGACACTCGCTGAGCTGATTCAGGACTGTATGTACTAAATCAGCATCTTAGAGTAGATTTAAGGGTCTACTTTGTACTTGCTAAATGAGCGCTGACAGTAAATCCAACAAGAGATAAGTCGTTACTGTACCAGTATGGTACTACGCTTGCACTGTCGAAGGAGCTACAGAGAGAACCGTATCACTTTCGGTAGAACTGTTTGAAGTCCTATCAGAAATATCGTAATTACAACATGAACACACACAAATGCAACCACAACATCATAATTACAACTCAGAACCTTGCACTTTTCTGTGACAAGTCAAAACAGCCCCGAATATGAATGTGGTGTCAAGATCGGAGAATAAGATTTAAGTGAGAACTTAAACGGATGAAATTTGATTCACTTCAGTTTCGAAGGCAAAATAAACTTCTTGTCGTTGATAATAAAAACCCAAAACAAAATACAGGAAGTTTTCTCATGCCGTCCATTTTTCTGACCAAAGCCACTTGAACACACACCATATCATAATCATCACCTCTGAACCCAAACCCAGGGACGGATCCAGACCAATGCATGTACATCAGTCAGAAATATACTGTATGTGCACCACTTGGCATCGGTCACAGGGCGCTTGTTTACTTTACCGCTAGCCGGCTACATGGGCTATAGCCATGCTCAACCAACAAGCCAATGGTTCAGGATCCGACCACTTGTGGTAAACGCTGATGCTTACCTGACTTAATGACCTGTATCCTCACGATGCTTTGTATAGCATGACCTGAGACAAAGAACCTTGGTCAAACCAATAAAATGCTCCGGGAAAAGGTCGAAATTTGAAAATTGCCGTGAATAATGGGCCGAGCCATGGTCATAGCAGGCCATGCTTGGGCTGTTTCAAAAGGTCTCAGGGAGAAGGAGGTACCTGTAAAGTTTGGTGGGGCTAGAACTTTTGGTGGCCAAGTTATGAATTTTTAAATCCCTGCGTGCGCGTATGGTTGGAGCCAGGACTCATATTAAAGTTTTCGGTGAGCCTCGCTCATGCGCGGGGCTTTGGGGGTGAATAACGGGTTGAACCGTGGTCGTAGCAGGCCTCAGCTGCCCTCTTCGGAAAGGGCTCGACGTGCTGTGAAAATCCATTGCGATCTGGTAAAATTAGTGAAAATATTTCTGCAAATGTGCATCTGAAAGATTCTTGGGCTGGATCTGTCCCTGTCCAAACCAATGAACTTCCAAGGATAAGTTTACATGCCATATAGGATGTACCAAAGACGCAGCTCGCTAGTTAATGATTCTGACCACTTTTGCTCTCTGGACCACCCTGATCCACCCTGATGCCCTACTTCTGGCCTACACCTCGCTGCTGCTGCTGATGGTTCCATGGAGAAAATCTAAAGATGCACTTAGAAACCATGAAGATGACTTTGGACTGTAATTGATACAGTTTTTCTATGATGGTTTAGGACTAGAACTGTGGGGCGGGTCCTCTGGTAACCACGAGAGTTTGACTTCCCTACCTATCGCCTTGCCAGACGATAGTAGGTGCCATTTTTATGATGGTCTTTGGTATGACCTGACCACGAGTAGAACTCCCGATCTCCTGGTCGAGAGGCGGACACGCTAATCACTAAGCCAACTCGTGGTCAAATGTTCTTACATTTTCTCCAAATGACGACCAAATCCAGAACTGTTGTAGTGTATTTGTTTGGAATTTAGATCCATAATGGATTAAGAAACATGCTCTTTGAATGATCTTTGTTGTCAAATACGTCTTGACGACATTGAACCTCTTCAACCTTGTTCTAAAAATGCTGAACATTCGTATTATTTGGTGACTCTGATCATCTGTCGAGACCCTAAAGATAAACTCAACACTTTATGTGTGTGTTTAACACCTCAAAAGCTTGCTAAAAACTGTAGATGTACTCTGTTTAGCCCGGTCAGAGCAACACCAACACTGTAAAACTGTTAACTCTACGTGTTAGAGCGTGTAAGTGTGAAGTCCACACCAGAACCGTGAGTTTAATAACCACAATAATCCAATCCTCAATGAATTTAAGAGTGAAAGAGTGAATTCAACACTGCAGCAGTGAAGAGTGCACAATGACATATTTCATTCAGCATTGTAGGTATTAATCCAACACATCGAGGGGATTTAATCAACACTGATCATATTGAACGTTATAGGTTTTAAATCACGCTGTAAACACGGTGCTGGAAAATAACTACGCAAAAGGAACCAGGAGAATCAGGGCGAGTGAAAGGTGAGGAACAGGTTGTGTGTGTGTGTGTGTGTGGTGGGGCAGTAAATGAGAGGGGAGTACATGGCTGTCAATCACAGAGCTGTGCCCCGCCTCCCTCATTAAGAGGGTAAATACAGGGGAGGGGATGAAAGAATCTGCGGCGCAAATACAAGTCAGGAGGAGAAACGAGATATGGGCGCGTACACACACACACACACACACACGCACACACACAGATTTGTGTATGTGTAGGTGTAGCTTCATACTCAGATCTCACCTTCAAGGAAACTTGTCCTGGTGGGATAAACCCACCCTCCATTTCTCTCTCTCTCTCTCTCTCTCTCTCTCTCTCTCTGTCTGGCATTTGCTCTTGGGGAGTCAAGTTAAAACTTGCATCTCTCTCTCTCTCATTCTCGCTTTCTCCTTTTCTCTCTCTCCTTCTACCTCTCTGTCTCTCTTGTTCTCTCTCTCTCTCTGTCCCTCTCCTTCTCTCTCTCTCTCTTTCTCTCTCCTACCTCTCCCTTTCTCTCTCTCTCCTACCTCTCTCCCTCTCTCTCTCTTTGTCCCTCTCCTTCTCTCTCTTGTTCCCTCTGTCTCTCTCCCTTTGTCCTGCTCCTTCTCTCTCTCTTTCTCTCTTGTTCTCTCTTTCTCCCTCTCTCTCTCTCTCTCTCTCTCTGTGTTTCACCGGTTACCATGCGAGCCTCACACAGCCGCACAAGAATGTGCAGGTTCAGATCTCTCTGACCCGCCCTCGGAAAGCTCCGAAAGAGAGAGAAAGGGAAGAAAGAGAGAGGGATTAAGACTGAGAGGGAGAGTGTGTGAGAGAAAGAAAACTGATTTACAAATGTGACTGTTGTCAGGGTCTCTCTCACCAACTCAAACTCGCCTCCAGTGGAAGTATGAGAGAGAGAGAGAGAGAGAGAGAGGTTACACCATCTTGGTTGGCTTGATATCAATCCAGGCGCTGAAATGCTAGATGGGAAATGTGCTTCTGATTTCTAACAGAGGAGAGAGAGAGTGAGAGAGTGAGTGTGTGTGTGTGTGTGTGTGTGTGTGTGTGTGTGTGTGTGTGTGTGTGTGTGTGTGTGTCTGAGAGTCATTCAGCAGAGCTGAAATCCTTTTCTCCTTCAGCCAGGCCTGCAATTGCTCTCTCCTTATCTACACCAGCAGCGACTCTGCAGTTGGTGTCGTGTCCAGATACGTCCAGTCAGAGTGAGACAGAATTACTGGTGAAGTGGAGGATTTTACACACACACACACACACACACACACACACACACACACACACACACACACACACACACACAATGGTGCAGCTATAATTTCCTTTTCACACGGGCTAGTTCTAGGTCAGGGAGTTCGCTCACAAGCGTTATATTTTACACCACTGTAAAGGCGAGTATTCAGGCTAAACAAATGCTTTCTAGCTTTTATATCCGTCGTAGTGAAGGTTAAGATAATTTTGTTGGAGAAATACAGCCATTTTTCTAATCCCCACCCTCAAAATACAACAACAACAACAAAAACAACAAAACCCTACTTGTTATCTATGCTAGGTATCTTCCCAGCTAGCAGCTTTAGATTAGCAGGATATTAGGTTTCTAGAATTTTCCCAGCCACCAGAGAATATTATCAGAATGTTAAATAAAGTATTAATTCATTTCTAAGAAGCTGAGGTTGCAATACAATGAAAATAAAGTTCCTGAAATGTTCTAGAAACATGAGTGCTTTTTTTATGCATTGCTCAAATGATAAGAATATTTATATTGTTCTTCCTCCAGCTGCAGTAATGTTGAAATCACATTTAAATTAATGTCATGTTGAACCATCGGAAAACTTGACCCTTTTTTAAAAAGACATTTTTCAAAAGCTACATTTCTATAAATGCAACACTTAGAAAATGTTTTGCTAACCATAGCTGATTTTGAGTTCCTAGAAAAATCCATCTGTTTCATTTTCTTTATATTTGTCTTTATTTTTTGCTGTATGACCAAATCAAATGTATTTTATTAAGAGAGAATTTGAGAGAATTTTTTTTAAATCTTGCATTTTTCTTCAAAAAAAAAAAACCAACAACAAAAACACTCCAAAGTCGAACATTTGGCTTCACACACATGGGACGAGGCAGGACGCCTAGCGTGTGCTTTATTTATGAGGCGAAAATGTGAATTTAATTGCATTTAATCTATAATTTAAAGCAACTTTAGACGTAGCAGTTGCTTAGTAGTAAAAGTAGTAAAGTTCCTTTACTGAACTTTTTTAATTAATTAAATAAATATATTCTTAACTTAAACACCCTTTATTGGTATTCTTAAAATTAATAATGACTTTAAGTCCATTTAAATGTTAAATTTAGTAAATGTGACATCTTAAACGTTCTTTTTAACAGCGTTTCATTATCTGTAAGAAGGTATACTATAAGAATTCTTCAAGTTACAAGTAAATATACTGAAATTTATCATTTTGTAAACTTTTAGGATACTTTAAGAACATCTTAAAGCTGGTAATTTGTCTAGTGATTACTGCAATTCAAGTAGAATAATGAAGATGGAAATCTAAGGCTTGGACACTGTAGCAGTTCGTAGGAGGGGGAGGAGCACAGAAAGACGGCAGGCCAGAATAAAGTTCAATACTCTTTTATTGCTCTTTTCAGACGCAATATTTACTCTTTTCCAGGCGCACACACACACACACACACACACACACACACACACACACACACACACACACACACACACACACACACACACACACACAAGTCATCTGGTTTTGGAGAGAGCTCTCTTTCTCTGCTCTCTTTCTCTTTATATAGGGCGCGGTCACTGGGAAGACACACAAACACAGGTTAATTGACATCAGGTGTAGTGATTCTGCCACTTACCTTCCCTGACTCCGCCCTCTGGTCACAGACCGGCACTTGACCATACCCCCGCTGCCACATACCCCCACCGCCTGACTCAGGCCGGGTAGCCGTCCAGCCTGCAGCCGACTCCCCCCCCCCCCGATGGGAGAGAAAGTCTGCCACAACCATCTGCGCCCCCGGCCTGTGGATCACCTTGAAGTTAAAGGGTTGGAGTGCCAGATACCAACGGGTGATCCGCGCATTGGCATCCTTCATGTGGTGGAGCCACTGGAGGGGCGCGTGGTCCGAACAGAAGGTGAAAGGACGTCCCAGCAGGTAGTAGTGGAGGGCGAGGACCACCCACTTGATCGTGAGCACTCTTTTTCGATGGTGCTGTAGCGCCCCTCGCGTACCGACAGCTTTCTGCTGATGTACAGCACTGGACGGTCCTCCCCCCCACCTCCTGGGACAAAACGGCCCCCAGCCCTCTGTCCGACGCATCCATCTGTAACATAAAAGGGAGAGAAAAGTCAGGGGAGTCTAACAATGGCCCCCCGCACAGTGCAACCTTCACCTCAGAGAAAGCCCGCTGACATTGCTCCGTCCACTGGACCGGATCTGGTGCCCCCTTTTTAGTGAGATCAGTCAGCGGGCTGGTGACGTCTGAATAATTAGGTATAAACCTACGATAGTAGCCAGCCAGCCCCAGGAACTGTCTCACCCCATTTTTGGTCTTGGGCCTCGGGCAGGCCGCAATTGCCGCTGTCTTGTTAATTTGGGGACGCACCTGCCCGTTGCCCAAGTGGAAGCCCAGATACCGTACTTCCACCTGCCCAATCGCACACTTCTTCAGGTTGGCTGTGAGACCCGCCCGCCTCAGCGACCTAAGGATGGCCCTCAGGTGTTGTAGGTGCTGTGGCCAGTCATTACTATAAATAATGATGTCGTCGAGGTACGCGGCCGCATAGGTGGCGTGGGGGCGGAGGACCCTATCCATCAGCCGCTGGAATGTAGCGGGCGCCCCAAACAGCCCAAAAGGAAGTGTGACAAACTGGTGTAAGCCGAACGGTGTGGAAAAGGCCATTTTTTCTCGGGATAATGGAGTCAAGGGGATCTGCCAATAACCCTTTGTCAAATCCAGTGTCGAGTAAAAGCGAGCCATGCCTAGTCGATCGAGCAACTCATCAATACATGGCATTGGGTACGCTTCGAATTTAGACACCACGTTGACTTTTCTATAGTCTACACAGAACCGGACCGACCTGTCGGCCTTGTGTACCAAGACCACTGGGCTGCTCTAGTCACTGTGGGACTCCTCAACGATGCCCATTTCGAGCATGGCCTCGAGTTCTTCCCGAACCACTTTTTTCTTGTGTTTGGGTAGCCTGTAAGGGCGGCTACGCACTACCACCCCCGGGGGCGTCTCAATGTGGTGCTCTATGAGGTCGGTGCGGCTGGGCAGGGGTGAGAACACATCCGAAAACTTGGTCTGCAACTGGGTAACCTCCGCGAGTTTGGTCGGGGAGAGGTGGTCTCCACAGGAGACCGGAGAGGTACCGATGCCAATGCTCCCTTTTGAACCTCCGGCTCCAGCTCCACCTTCTCCGGAACCACCGACACCAATGCCATGGGGACCTCCTTGTTCCAGAGTTTGAGCAGATTGAGGTGGTAAATCTGTAGTGCCCCACCCCTGTCTGTCCGCCTCACCTCGTAGTCGACGTCCCCGACTCGCCGTGTGACCTCAAAGGATCCTTGCCACTTGGCGATCAATTTGGAGCTCGATGTGGGCAACAGTACGAGTACTTTATCTCCCGGTGCGAACTCCCTAAGGCGCGTACCCCTGTCGTACAGACGGGTTTGCCGTTCTTGGGCCTGCCGCAAATTCTCCTGCGTTAGGTGTGTGAGTGTGTGGAGTTTTGCGCGCAGGTCAATAACATATTGAATTTCGTTTTTACTTGGTGAAGGTCCCTCCTCCCAATTTTCTCGCAGCACATCTAGAATGCTGCGCGGCTTACACCCATATAACAATTCGAACGGGGAGAACCCCGTGGAGGCTTGGGGGACCTCTCGCACTGCAAATAACAAGGGTTCGAGCCATTTATCCCAATTACGTGCGTGCTCACTTACGAATTTTTTAATTATATCCTTGAAGGTGCGATTGAACCGTTCAACTAAACCGTCCGTTTGTGGGTGATACACGCTGGTGCAGATCGGCTTAATACCTAATAACCCATACAGTTCGTTCAGTGTAAGTGACATAAACGAGGTGCCTTGGTCAGTCAGAATCTCTTTCAGGATTCCAACTCGGGAGATGACGCGGAAGAGCGCTTCCGCAATACTGCGTGCTGAGATATTGCGAAGAGGCACTGCTTCCGGGTATCACGTTGCATAGTCCATCAGAACCCTCATGTTGACTGATCTAATGGCCCGACAAGATCCATCCCAATTCTTTCGAACGGGGTCTCGATTAATGGGAGAGGGCGCAAAGGCGCTTTTGGAATGGCCGCTGGATTTACTAACTGGCATTCGCGGCCCGCCGTACACCACCTACGGACATCAGGCCATTAGTCAGGATAGTGTTTTATCCTGCCCTAAGTGTCCAGCCATGGGATTAAAGTGAGCTGCCTGGAATACCAATTCCTGGCGGCTCTTTGGAATCAAAAGCTGTGTGACTTGCTCTTTAGTCTGAGTGTCCTGCATCACTCGGTATAATCTATCCTTCATAATAGAAAAATAGGGGAAGGACGGGGTGGCATTTGGCTGGAGCGTTTGACCATTGATTACTCTCACTTGGTCAAATGCATGTCGCAGAGTCTCGTCTCGCGATTGCTCTAATGGAAAATCCACAAGGGATTCCCTGAGAGAGGAAGGAAGAGCCTGCGGCTCCTCACTCTGACATGGAGATGACGTAGACGGCTCTGTGACAGCTGCTCCCGCCAATGCGACACCGGGACCTCCCCCTGCTGAACTACGGCAGGACCCACTCTTCACTAAATGACTCATTAACTCCCCGAATCCCGGCCAATCAGTCCCCAAAATTATCGAGTGGGTGAGGCGAGGATTAACCACTGCCTTTACTCTAAATTTTTCCCCTCGGAAAAAAATGTGGACCGACACTAAAGGGTAGCTGTGAACATCCCCGTGCACACACAACACCTTCAGCCCCTGTGCTCCCCCCAATGCCTCATCTTGCACCAGGCTTTGGTGAATTGAGGTCTGATTACAGCCAGAGTCCACCAACGCCTGATATGTATCCCCTTGGATACTCACCGGTATGCGATACGCTCTGCCCCAATCGAGGGCGGCTTCTGGCGCGTCGGGGATCCGAACCACCGCGCCCACTTCCATTGCCGAGCACTGCTGTTGGAGGTGGCCCGGCTCCCCGCAGCTCCGGCAAACCGGCCCGGGCTTCCTCTCTGCACCGGCGCTCTGGAGCTCACTCACCTGGGGGGGGAGAGACAGACACAGAAGGGAAAAATGGGAGGGCACTGTGGGTGCGACGGGCTGGCTGGGGTGGGGCCAGCCCCTGCCTCCACGGTGGGGGAACGGGGCGAGGACGAGACACAGGAGGAGAGAGGGGGAGAGAGAGAGAGGAGAGGAAAGAAGAGGATGTCTGCTGTCCTGCCATCAGAACAGCCGCCAAATGGTCCTCCACCAACTCGATGGCCTGATCCAGCGATGCCGGGCGGTGGCACTGGACCCACTCCGTGGTTCCCTCTGGTAGGCGGGCGATGAACTGCTCCAGCACCACCTGATCGATGATTCCCTCGGCGTCGCGGTTGTCGGCCCTCAACCACCACCAGTAGGCATCCCGGAGCTGCTGGCCAAATGCAAACGGCCGGACGACTTCCTCCAGACGCAGAGTGCGGAAGCGCTGTCACTGGTGTTCGGGGGTGCACCCCACCTGCTGGAGGACAGCCTGGCGAAGGTCCGCGTAGGCCAGCCGGCGGTCGGCGGGGAGCTGTAGCACGGCCAGCTGCGCCTCGCCCGTTAGCAGGGGGAGAAGATGTGCCATGTGCTGTTCCACCGGCCAGCCCGAGGCCTCTGCTGCCTGCTTGAAGAGCATGAGGAAGGCCTCGGGGTCGTCATGTGAGCCCATCTTAGTTAGGGTGAGGGAAGAAGAGCCTGCGGCGGTGGAGATGGTGGACCCTGCCGATGCGAGGAGGTGCCGGAACGCCTGTCGATCTTCCTGCTGCGCCAGTACCAGGGCCTCGAACTGGTGCTCTTGCTCCTTCCGGAGGGTGACTAGCGCCTGGTGCTGGCTCTGCTGGGCCATGGCGAGGGCGTGGACCAGGTCTGCGAAGGGGGAGGACTCCATGGGGCTGTTCTTTTCCTGTGCTTGGTTCCCAGGTTTCAGCACCACTGTAGCAGTTCGTAGGAGGGGGAGGAGCACAGAAATAATAAAGTTCAATACTCTTTTATTGCTCTTTTCAGATGCAATATTTACTCTCTTCCAGGTACACACACACACACACACACACACACACACACACACACACACACACACACAAGTCATCTGGTTCTGGAGAGAGCTCTCTTCCTCTGCTCTCTCTCTCTTTATATAGGGCGTGGTCACTGGGAAGACACACAAACACAGGTTAATTGACATCAGGTGTAGTGATTCTGCCACTTACCTTCCCTGACTCCGCCCTCCGGTCACAGACCTGCGCTTGACCACGCCCCTGCTGCCACAGACACGATGACTAAAGACATGAATGCATGGTAAGACTTCGCGAGAAGACACAGAAACACCAGGTAGCAGGTACTACCTTTCTCTCTCTCTGTCTCTCTCTCTCATCTCTCTAGTATATCTCTATCTCATGTCTCTCTCTCTCTCGTCTCTCTAGTGTCCCTCTCTCTCGTGTGTGTCTCTCTCTCTTTCTCAAGTGTCTCTCTCATCTCTCTAGTGTTTCTCTCTAGTGTCTCTCTATCTCATGTCTCTATCTCTTGTTTCTCTAGTGTCTCTCCCTCTCTCGTGTCTCTCTCTCGTCTTTCTCTCTCTCATCTCTCGCTCTCTCTCTGTCGGTTGCTCTCTCTCTCATGTGTCTCTCATATCACTTGTGTGTCTCTTGTCTCTCTCATGTGTCTTTTGTGTGACTCTTGTCTCTCTGGTTTCTCTCTCGTGTCTCTCTCGTGTTTCTCTCTTGTTTGTCTCATCTCTCTCGTGTCTCTCTCATGTCTGTCTCTTGTCTCTCTTGTGTGTGTCTTTCTTGTGTCTCTCTCCCTCTCTCTCTGTCTCTCTCTCCCTCTCTCGTGTGTCTCTCTCATGTATCTCTCTCTCTCTCTCCCTCTCCTGTGTCTCTCTTGTGTATCTCTCTGTCTCTCTTGCTTATGTCTCTTTGGATTATACTTTCCTCTCTCTCTCTCTCTCTCTCTCTCTCTCTCTCTCTCTTTTGTCTCTTTGGATTACACTTTAAAAAAAGTAGGCAAAGTAATCAAGGAGGGACATGGTACAGGTGAACACAGTCAGGTAGCAAAACAATACCAGGACAGGGTTAGAGACAGGATGAGAATAAAAACCAAAACATATGCATATGACACTTGAAGAGGAATCTGAGAGAGACATCTGTCATATAAATGTGGCTAACTACATAAGTTACATGTAATTTAACTGAGAATTCATCTTCAAGTCGCTATGCAACACCAAGTAGCTTCTAATGGAAGTTTTAAGAGATGAAATAACATTGACATAGATACTTACACATGAAACGAATCGAGAGTTGTTGCAGAAAAATGTTTATGTCCATAGATCATTTTATAGCATTATCAAGGACAATGATGTGGATGAGATGACATCATCGGCTATATCGATTTCTATAGGCTGTATGTTAGCGGCGATGTAACACAGCTTAGTGATGTTACAGTTAGAAGAATAGTGATGTGCAATAATTTAATCATTTATCAGATTAATTAGTGCCACTAATCAGTTTCCCTCTCACTTTTTTTTAATACACATACGCACAAGGAACTGACCTGAAAATTCTCTCCATGAGATTGTTCAGTGATTTTATAGCCATAAAAATCCTTAGCTACAAAACTAAGACCCCCTCTGACATTAAATGTCTTCCATCGTGGTGTTTTGTCAACGTAGGACTTTTAAAATCACCATGAACAATACCTGTAGTAAAGTCATCAACTGTCAGGTAATAACTTTACTATAGATTTAAAAATACATTTAAAAATATTTAGAACCTTAAATGTAGTTCTAAATATTTTATATATTTCTAATATTTTTAAATATCTATTATATTTTTATATAATATAATTTATATATATATATATATATATATATATATATAGAGGGTGGCACGGTGGTGTAGTGGTTAGCGCTGTCGCCTCACAGCAAGAAGGTCCGGGTTCGAGCCCCGTGGCCGGCGAGGGCCTTTCTGTGCGGAGTTTGCATGTTCTCCCCGTGTCCGCGTGGGTTTCCTCCGGGTGCTCCGGTTTCTCCCACAGTCCAAAGACATGCAGGTTAGGTTAACTGGTGACTCTAAATTGACCGTAGGTGTGAATGTGAGTGTGAATGGTTGTTTGTGTCTATGTGTCAGCCCTGTGATGCCCTGGCGACTTGTCCAGGGTGTACCCCGCCTTTCGCCCGTAGTCAGCTGGGATAGGCTCCAGCTTGCCTGCGACCCTGTAGAAGGATAAAGCGGCTAGAGATAATGTGATGTGTGATGTGATATATATATATATATATATATATATAGAGGGTGGCACGGTGGTGTAGTGGTTAGCGCTGTCGCCTCACAGCAAGAAGGTCCGGGTTCGAGCCCCGTGGCCGGCGAGGGCCTTTCTGTGTGGAGTTTGCATGTTCTCCCCGTGTCCGCGTGGGTTTCCTCCGGGTGCTCCGGTTTCCCCCACAGTCCAAAGACATGCAGGTTAGGTTAACTGGTGACTCTAAATTGAGCGTAGGTGTGAATGTGAGTGTGAATGGTTGTCTGTGTCTATGTGTCAGCCCTGTGATGACCTGGCGACTTGTCCAGGGTGTACCCCGCCTTTCGCCCGTAGTCAGCTGGGATAGGCTCCAGCTTGCCTGTGACCCTGTAGAACAGGATAAAGCAGCTAGAGATAATGAGGTGAGATAATATAATATAAATTATTAATATATTAAATTATATATATATACTTTTTTAAAGTTTTTAAAAAAATATTAACAACTACTAGATTTAAAAAATAACCTCTCATTTTCTTTGAAATGTCATCAGTTGAAAAATGAAAACGAGCCTTAAATCCTGACCGGATTAACTGATATCAAATCAGCAGATTACGATCCAATCGACTCATTACAATATGAAAACAGGTACATGTAGATTAAACAGGTGTTAGATTCCTAAACCTGTGCTAATTACAGTTTATTGATTACAAAGGGCTGTCTTTATCAGAAGCTCAACGCAATCACTACGGCAACCCGTGGGCCGCCCAGGTGGGTCAAAATCAATCAGTCGGAATTAGGGGTTTGAAAAGCTTACGTGACATATGGACGTACGGACGTAGGCATTGAGCTAGAAAGGCACTGAGGGGCCGAGGGCCACATAATGGGTGATTGGAAAACCCATTTTGTCTCTTAACTCCACATCCTAACCTCAAACTAGCTACCAGATGGCATGTAAAAAAAAAAAAAGAATTTTATGGATTTTAATCATATTATTGTGTTTAATAAATGAGTGAGAGATTCACTACGATATCACAATAACAGTGTTGATGAATAATTACTCTCCTATTGGTGTAAAATCCTCAACATTTTGTTCAAATTAATGAGAGAAAAAATGGAACACTCTCTCACCGCTGTTCTGAAGTTTCCCGCCAGAGGAAGTGATGTCACTCAGTGCAGGTATCTTGCGTATTATTATTATTATTATTATTATTATTATTATTATTATTATTTAAAGCCAGTACTTAAATTAATAAAAATAAATAACATAAATCTTTATCTCATCTCATTATCTCTAGCCGCTTTATCCTTCTACAGGGTCGCAGGCAAGCTGGAGCCTATCCCAGCTGACTACGGGCGAAAGGCGGGGTACACCCTGGACAAGTCGCCAGGTCATCACAGGGCTGACACATAGACACAGACAACCATTCACACTCACATTCACACCTACGCTCAATTTAGAGTCACCAGTTAACCTAACCTGCATGTCTTTGGACTGTGGGGGAAACCGGAGCACCCGGAGGAAACCCACACGGACAGAACATGCAAACTCCACACAGAAAGGCCCTCGCCGGCCCCGGGGCTCGAACCCAGGACCTTGTTGCTGTGAGGCGACAGCGCTAACCACTACACCACCGTGCCGCCCACATAAATCTTTATAAGTAAGTAAATTAAAAATCAAAAAAGTAATCCACACCTACAGAAACCAGAAAACTCCTGAAACAGGACTGAACAGGGGCGAGCAGCAAACTCATGCTAGAGTGGTGGCTACAATTATTGACACCTTAACGATCTTTTGGCCATTGCAAAAGTAGAAAAGACTTTCAATATGTAAATTGTGCATGAATAATTACTCAAACTTCCACTGGGAAAAAAGCGAGTTGATTCCCAATTACTTAGCGTATCAGATCACATGACACCGTTCCACAATTATTGACACTTTTGTCCACAGTTATCGACACCCTTCCACAATTATCGACACCCAGATGATTATTTATAAAAAATATATGGCAAATTATTATGGCATGTTACAAAAAAAAAATCAGAGTCCTCATCTCCAATTTATAGTGGTGCTTGAAAGTTTGTGAACCCTTTAGAATTTTCTATATTTCTGCATAAATATGACCTAAAACATCATTAAATTTTCACACAAGTCCTAAAAGTAGATAAAGAGAACCCAGTTAAACAAATGAGACAAAAATATTATCCTTGGCCATTTATTTATTGAGGAAAATGATCCAATATTACATATCTGTGAGTGACAAATGTATGTGAACTTCTAGGATTAGCAGTTAATTTGAAGGTGAAATTAGAGTCAGGTGTTTTCAGTCAATAGGATGACAATCAGGTGTGAGTGGGCACCCTGTTTTATTTAAAGAACAGGGATCTATCAAAGTCTGATCTTCACAACACATGTTTGTGGAAGTGTATCATGGCACGAACAAAGGAGATTTCTGAGTCAGACAGATTGTGTACAAATGGAGGAAATTTAAGACCATTGTTACCCTCCCCAGGAGTGGTCGACCAACAAAGATCATTCCAAGAGCAAGGCGTGTAATAGTCAGCGAGGTCACAAAGGACCCCAGGGTAACTTCTAAGCAACTGAAGGCCTCGCTCACATTGGCTAATGTTCATGAGTCCACCATCAGGAGAACACTGAACAACAATGGTGTGCATGGCAGGGTTGCAAGGAGAAAGCCACTGCTCTCCAAAAAGAACATTGCTGCTCATTTGCAGTTTGCGAAACATCACGTGGACAAGCCAGAAGGCTATTGGAAAAATGTTCTGTGGATGGATGAGACCAAAATAGAACTTTTTGGTTTAAATGAGAAGCATTATGTTTGGAGAATGGAAAACACTGCATTCCAGCATAAGAACCTTATCCCATCTGTGAAACATGGTGGCGGTAGCATCATGGTTTGGGCCTGTTTTGCTGCATCTGGGCCAGGACGGCTTGCCATCATTGATGGAACAATGAATTTTGAATTATACCAGCGAATTCTAAAGGAAAATGTCAGGACATCTGTCCATGAACTGAATCTCAAGAGAAGGTGGGTCATGCAGCAAGACAACGATCCTAAGTGCACAAGTCGTTCTACCAAAGAATGGTTAAAGAAGAATAAAGTTAATGTTTTGGAATGGCCAAGTCAAAGTCCTGACCTTAATCCAATAGAAATGTTGTGGAAGGACCTGAAGCGAGCAGTTCATGTGAGGAAACCCACCAACATCCCAGAGTTGAAGCTGTTCTGTACGGAGGAACGGGCTAAAATTCCTCCAAGCCGGTGTGCAGGACTGATCAACAGTTACCGGAAATGTTTAGTTGCAGTTATTGCTGCACAAGGGGGTCACACCAGATACTGAAAGCAAAGGTTCACATACTTTTGCCACTCACAGATATGTAATATTGGATCATTTTCCTCAATAAATAAATGACCAAGTATAATATTTTTGTCTCATTTGTTTAACTGGGTTCTCTTTATCTACTTTTAGGACTTGTGTGAAAATCCGATGATGTTTTAGGTCACATTTATGCAGAAATATAGAAAATTCTAAAGGTTCACAAACTTTCAAACACCACTGTACAAGTCCGAGCCATCAGTGCTCAAGTCCAAGTCAAGTCAGGAGTCCTTAAAATTAGGGCATGAATCAGACTTGAGTACTACAAGCCTGCCTCATATAAACTGCTATGTCGTTGCACACAAATGATGGATCTGTTAGTTGATGTTCATGGCCAAGTCTGTTGATATTTGTGTTGGATAAAGATCAGTTTGAGGTGTTTGAACTGTTCTTGGTCTTCTGTGTTTGAAACAGGAAGGTGATAAGAAAACACAAGACCAAACAAGATTGTGTGGAAAGAAATGGCTTTGAAAACAAAGAGCAAAAAACAAGGGATGAAAGAAAAACTCGAACAACTTTGACTATTTAATGAATCTGTATAATAATAATAATAAAATAATAATAATAATAATAATAGGCGGCACGGTGGTGTAGTGGTTAGCGCTGTCGCCTCACAGCAAGAAGGTCCAGGTTCAAGCCCCGTGGCCGGTGAGGGCCTTTCTGTGTGGAGTTTGCATGTTCTCCCCGTGTCCGCGTGGGTTTCCTCCGGGTGCTCCGGTTTCCCCCACAGTCCAAAGACATGCAGGTTAGGTTAACTGGTGACTCTAAATTGACTGTAGGTGTGAATGTGAGTGTGAATGGTTGTCTGTGTCTATGTGTCAGCCCTGTGATGACCTGGTGACTTGTCCAGGGTGTACCCCGCGTTTCACCCGTAGTCAGCTGGGATAGGCTCCAGCTTGCCTGCGACCTTGTAGAACAGGATAAAGCGGCTAGAGATAATGAGATGAGATGAATAATAATAATAATAATAATCATACATGTCAACCTTTGGTCAATCAAATTTGTATAACCAACCTCCAAAATCCGTATTTCCCTTATAAAATCCGTATAAGATGCAAATTAAAATAATTTACCTAAAATTTGAATGATAATTAACAATGATATATCCCAGTTACTTTTTATTCAATATTAATAACAATAAACCTTCAGAATGAATACAAAGCTCCAATGTTTGACAAAAACACAGTGTTATCAGCGTAGTTATGAAGGAAATACTTTGTTGTTTGGAGACAGGTTTCACCGAGCGGCTATTATGCGCGAGACTTCATATTAGCCACAAAGTCAGGAAAATCTGTTCATAAAATTACGTTATAATGACCAAATACAATGAAAAGTATTTTTCCAGTCTCACCTGTGAAAGCTAATCCCATGTGATCTTGTTTGGACTGTAAACCTGTTGGTACAGTTAAACGCAGCACACGAATGAGGCATCTTTATTCTCGGCTACTGTCTAGACGCTATACCAGAGATGGTTGAAGAATCTCCACTTTGCCACATCCAATATGGCGGCGAGGATGACGAATGATTCTACACAGAAGGCGGCGTCTATGTTTATATGTCTATGACTTCACGGTTGGCGGGATTCTCGCAATGTGGTGTGCGCATGATCAAAAGTGGAACGAAGTCTCGCTACCACAAGATAACGCGCGATTTCATAAGACTCTTTACTGGCTGGCTGTGGTGTATGGTACGTTTGTAAATGTTATGCGCTCTTTTATCATTGTTGGAATTGATTATAGCTCTAAATAAATATTGAAGTTTTTTTAAAGAATCCATATAACTTTATTTATACGCCCGTATACTACGTTTATTGAATCAAATCCGTATAAAATACGGACATTCCGTATAGGTTGACATGTATGAATAATAATAATAATAATATAGTACTTACCGTACATACCAGTCTTTCCAAAGAACAAGTGTAAACTTGGTCTAAAGCAAACATTCATATTATTGTTACAACTAGTCACAGATCATATAACTCAAATCAGGCACTGAACCTGAACAGAAAGAGGAATAAACTGCAAGAGAAATAAACCCTCTTGCCTTAAGGACCAAAAGTTCCTCCTTTTTTTTCTTCCCCCCAGATCAAGTCCCATAGACTGAACAAATCTGCACAGCTTTTGTTTGCGCCTCTTTTCCTGACAGCGTTCAGGATCCGTGCCAAGCGAGAACCTGACGCACAAATATAACACGGTATGTTTGCTATCGGAGAGGCCATGCCACGGCAATAAAGAACAACCGCAGACTTATTGTGGCAGTTAAAGCTCGGATTACTCCGCTTGTGTAAGCTGGGCTTTGACCCCACGTGGATACCAAACAACACAAGCGTACGAATTCTGTCTGTGAGATACAAACTTGTTGGGACATACCCAAGTCTTCTTAAAGCTGTAGCAAAATCCTAATGCTGATCCTCGCCATGAGGAATGAAAGCGAAATGTACTGTATATAAACACGGATTTACAATCAAAAGACGCTCAAAGGATTGTTGAGTTTTTACGCCGTAATCTTTAGAGGATCTTTCAGCGCGTATTTACATCTTAACTGCATACATACAGACGCCTCGTGTAATTTTCTGTATTTAGTACACTACAGACATGCACTAGGTGGTGCATTAAATGAACATCTGTACTCATGTGTCCTATATACAGTACTGTGCAAAAGTCTTGGCACCTTTTTTTTTTTTTAATATGAACTTTGTGATAGATTTCTATTGTATGATTATCGAGTCCAAATATTACAAAAACATTCTAGAGATCCAAATGTTCGGGTTTTTTTCCCAGCACAAAATTAAATGTTACAGAAGAAGCAAGTGTGACAAAGTGTCCAGAAGAACTGTGGCTGGTTCTGTAAGATGCTCAGTAAAACCTACAGATCATTTCCGCATAAAACTGCACTCACTGTTGTTCTTTTTTTAAAGCAAAGGGTTGTCTCACACCAAATACTGACTGTGTTCTATTCATTTATTATGGCTTACTGATTACTGTTTATAGTATTTTTTTAAATGCTGAAAAACATTTCATTTCGTTATTTTTTAAGCATTTCTTTACATGTGCCTAAGACCTTTACACAGGAGTGTGTGCGTGTGTATATGTAGCATAACTGTTTTATTCTATCCACATTCACTAGATTTTGAGAAACAGAGCATTTTTATTTAGATTTTTTTCCAAAATCGATCAATAAAAACTTCATGCAAAATGTCCGACAAAATAATTTCCGCTTAGAATGTAAACAAGCCTCCGTTCATTCTTTAAATGGATTATATAGAAGTGTACTTAATTAAAACTAATTAATTAGTATTTATTCTATCTACATTGACTGGACATGAGCAATCATACATTCTGATTGGCTACTCTACTACTAGGATATCAGCTCATATACCATGAGTAGAGAAAAACAAAATGGCGGAGCGTGTTACTGAACCAACTGAGGACAAAATAAAAACTCTACTCAAAAACAAAACCCAAAAAAGACAAAAAAGCAACAAAATATGGAATGAAAGTATTTGATATTTGAAGAACGTATCTTTTTTATTTTTCAAGAATTATTATTATTATTATTATTATTATTATTATTATTATTACATTTTCCACAAATGTCATTTCGCCACCGGTTTGTTTAATCTTTAAGCATTAAAATTTGTTGATTTTTTTTAGACTGGTTCAAAAACTCAAAGAAGAAGTTTGAAAATTACAGAATTGAAATGTCCAAGGAAGAATGAAATAAATGTCTAAAGCTATTCTATTCCTCGGCATGACAGCAAGACGGCACTTTGTACAAAAAACAACACTAAAGTCAATTTGTGCCGCCATCGATAGGTTTTTAAGAAGAACGCCTTTAAGAAGCAGAAATGATTTTGTTGGACGTTTTGTGTCAAGTTTTTATTTATTGAATTTGCAAAAAAAAAAAATGCTGTGTTTTTCAAAATCCAGTGAATGTGGAGAGAATAAAACAGTTATTCCACTCAATCTCGTCGTACATGGATTATAGCCGACTATCAACTCATGTACGACTCGATTTCGTGGAATAACTGCAGAGACACATAGCATTCAGAGCACAATATTCCTCTCATCCCAAATATTCCTAACTCATCCTCTAGTGTTGTTCGAAATCAGCTGCTGTGTGACACTTCATCCTTTTATCGCGTCACAAATATTGGAGTAATTGGCCCGTATACATTTTCCTCCTTTGTTAATCCTCTCTGAGTGTACGACATTCTTGATACAAATAAAATGTATTATTAATATATGATTAATCCCGCTCTGAACACGCTCCTCTTTGTGCACTGGAGGAAATATTAAGGGATACAACTTCCTTTTTAATCCACCAAGCCTCCAAAAGCCCATTAAAACCTGACAACTGCCCCCCAACCCACCCCACCCCCAAAACCCACCCATCCACCTAATCAATCAACCAACCAACCAAAAAACCCTTCCTTCATCCACCTCAAAACTGGAGAACTTCACGTGCTTTTGTCATTGTGTTTTATTGCGCTTCGCCCTGTTTGCTTTCGATAACAAATCTGTGAGTCGCCTTCGGGGTAAAGGGAGCATTACAAATTAATCCTGGGTTTAATAAGGCCAGGACTAAGCCAGGGTTTTTTTCTCTATGGGAGAGAGAGAGAGAGAGAAGGAGGAGGGGGTTGAAAAAGAAGACGGCAAAGAAATATATTAAAGTCTGTGATCACAGCCAGCTTTTCTTGTTTCTCGTCTCCCTCCATCTCATCATCTCTCTCTTTCTTTCTGTGTTTAATCCTCTCTTCCGTAATCCAATTTGTCTATCGAAGTTTTGGACCAGGCCGCAACCTGACGCTGAACCTCGTATCCCTGTGCGCCTTTAAAAATCAAACACACTCGAACATCCGACACCAAAATGTTCCTGCTTCTATCTTTTATTTGTTTCATTGTGCACGTTTAGGAAGGAGACGTCAACAAAAGAGACAAAAAAGAGAAAAGTGTGAACACAGCGCTCAGAGTATTAAAGCTGTTCTGCAGCTGTCTTCATGGATTAATATCAGAATTAACATCACTTTATATCCAACCTGGAGCTCTCCATGGCCTGGATCTCTACACCGATGAATGAATATTTTAAGGAAACAAAAAGGCCAGGAGGAGATTTTAATATCAACATCTCAGTTATACAGGTGCTGATATTAATAACTTTCAGGAGTGTTTTTGTGTCAAGAACAAGCAACATGATATAAACACCGCAGAGACTAACTCTAAAGACACGTCTATCACTTTATATTATATTATATTATATTATATTATATTATATTATATTATATTATATTATATTATATTATATTATATTATATTATATTATCTCTCATCTCATCTCATTATCTGTAGCCGCTTTATCCTGTTCTACAGGGTTGCAGGCAAGCTGGAGCCTGTCCCAGCTGACTACGGGCGAAAGGCGGGGTACACCCTGGACAAGTCGCCAGGTCATCACAGGGCTGACACATAGACACAGACAACCATTCACACTCACATTCACACCTACGGTCAATTTAGAGTCACCAGTTAACCTAACCTGCATGTCTTTGGACTGTGGGGGAAACCGGAGCACCCGGAGGAAACCCACGCGGACACGGGGAGAACATGCAAACTCCACACAGAAAGGCCCTCGCCGGCCACGGGGCTTGAACCTGGACCTTCTTGCTGTGAGGCGACAGCGCTAACCACTACACCACCGTGCCACCCATGAGGTGAGATATACAGTGGTGCTTGAAAGTTTGTGAACCCTTGAGAATTTTCTATATTTCTGCATAAATATGACCTAAAACATCATCAGATTTTCACACAAGTCCTAAAAGTAGATAAAGAGAACCCAGTTAAACAAATGAGACAAACATATTACACTTGGTCATTTATTTATTGAGGAAAATGATCCAATATTACATATCTGTGAGTGGCAAAAGTATGTGAACCTTTGCTTTCAGTATCTGGTGTGACCCCCTTGTGCAGCAATAACTGCAACTAAATGTTTCTGGTAACTGTTGATCAGTCCTGCACACCGGCTTGGAGGAATTTTAGCCCATTTCTCTATACAGAACAGCTTCAACTCTGGGATGTTGGTGGGTTTCCTCACATGAACTTCTCGCTTCAGGTCCTTCCACAACATTTCGATTGGATTAAGGTCAGGACATTGACTTGGCCATTCCAAAACATTAACTTTATTCTTCTTTAACCATTCTTTGGTAGAACGACTTATGTGCTTAGGATCGTTGTCTTGCTGCATGACCCACCTTCTCTTGAGATTCAGTTCATGGACAGATGTCCTGACATTTTCCTTTAGAATTCGCTGGTATAATTCAGAATTCATTGTTCCATCAATGATGGCAACCCGTCCTGGCCCAGATGCAGCAAAACAGGCCCAAACCATGATACTACCACCACCATGTTTCACAGATGGTTTAAGGTTCTTATGCTGGAATGCAGTGTTTTCCTTTCTCCAAAAATAACGCTTCTCATTTAAACCAAAAAGTTCTATTTTGGTCTCATCCATACACAAAACATTTTTCCAATAGAGATTTTGCAGTCACGTGACCGGAAAGTACACAACCCCCATCTTGTCGGTCAAAAACACCGCTGAATACTGCTGCACTCGTGTACAGAATGGATCAATTTCAACCGACGGACTACACGGCTCATTTTTCTAATGAACAGATAACTAGATATATGTCTAAAATAAACGACCTACAGATTTGTGACCCTTATGGCTTTCCGGACGGAGTTTTCACGACCGGATTTTGAACTGCCAGCGGAATACCCGGATGTGTATGATTACCTCATCAACTTTCTCTCGCTGTTCAGTGGTGAAGCACTGCGTGCTTATAAATCTCTGGACAGTGTTCTTTACAGAAATTCAGGATTTGTCAGCGACTCAGATGTGGCATCTTGTAAACAAGAAAATAATCCTCATTGGATGGGTAAGTCACTTAAGTATTGAATATAGCACTGACCAGCCGATTATAGAATAGAATAAGGTAATTCCAAATCGTCCGTCTTGTTTACATGGATCTGGTATTGGAGAGGTAGAGGCTTGGCAGTGGAGGTTTGAGTAGCTGTTTTGTGAGCTTAGTCAACAGGCCGGCTCTGCCTGTAGCCTCGCTTTTGCTTCTGCTCCCGGCGCCGCCTCCTTTGCTTTGTTTCCAATAACAATCCACGGAGACCCCGCTGGTCTCGCCCGGAATGTTTTTTTTTTTTTTTTCTCGTCCGGAATGTTGTGCATGCGATGGAAATCGCTACAAACCGTCATTTTCTGCTGGAAACCAATGTCCAGTAAGTCCATACGGTTGTAGTGGATATTGAAGTCTGGTACAGACGAACAACACGCAAAAATACACACAAAAAACATAAAAAACGTGCACAGGTAGGGAGAGCTTGTAGCCACAGCCGTTGTAGTAGAATTGTATATAGTAGGGTTTTCCAGAAGAAAAGGTAGAAGTAAAAGCAGAAGTAGAACCAGAAGTAGAAGTAGAAGGCGGAATATGGCGTTTGACCGACACGATGGCGTCTGTCACAATCTGGATCGGCTGTGACGTCACATGCAAGTGCTCCATAACCTGGCTTGTCCACGTGATCTTTAGCAAACTGCAGATGAGCAGCAATGTTCTTTTTGGAGAGCAGTGGCTTTCTCCTTGCAACCCTGCCATGCACACAATTGTTGTTCATTGTTCTCCTGGTGGTGGACTCTTGAACATTAATATTAGCCAATGTGAGAGAGGCCTTCAGTTGCTTAGAAGTTACCCTGGGGTCCTTTGTGACCTCGCTGACTATTACACACCTTGCTCTTGGAGTGATCTTTGTTGGTTGACCACTCTTGGGGAGGGTAACAATGGTCTTGAATTTCCTCCATTTGTACACAATCTGTCTGACTGTGGATTGGTGGAGTCCAAACTCTTTAGAGATGGTTTTGTAACCTTTTCCAGCCTGATGAGAATTAACAATGCTTTTTCTGAGGTCCTCAGAAATCTCCTTTGTTCATGCCATGATACACTTCCACAAACATGTGTTGTGAAGATCAGACTTTGATAGATCCCTGTTCTTTAAATAAAACAGGGTGCCCACTCACACCTGATTGTCATCCCATTGATTGAAAACAGCTGACTCTAATTTCACCTTCAAATTAACTGCTAATCCTAGAGGTTCACATACTTTTGCCACTCACAGATATGTAATATTGGATCATTTTCCTCAATAAATAAATGACCAAGTATAATTTTTTTGTCTCATTTGTTTAACTGGGTTCTCTTTATCTACTTTTAGGACTTGTGTGAAAATCTGATGATGTTTTAGATCATATTTATGGAGAAATATAGAAAATTCTAAAGGGTTCACAAACTTTCAAGCACCACTGTATTATATTATATTATATTATATTATATTATATTATATTATATTATATTATATTATATTATATTATATTATATTATATTATATTATATTATATTATATTACACAGACATGTGTTTTAGTGGGAAATACACCACTCGTGTTTTTCATCTGAGCTCCATCCGGGATACGGAGAACCAAAACCATGACATAAATCTCTGTATGTCACTCATGAGGAAATTGATGAGTGAGTTGTTTTGATAAATTTGGGGAGTTTTTGTTTGTGAATGTGTCGATATATTTAAAAAAAATCACATGCTGATTTGAAGATATGAAGTTTAGCTTCTCGTGTTGAAAAACTCACATTTTTCAGATGAAATACATCACGGATCTGAGTGACATAAACGGATCTGAGTGATTTATTGTGTTTCGGAACCAAACTCTTCAAATATAACTTTTCTCTCTTTTGAAGTGATTAATTAAGAAACACAGTTTTTTATGTCTCACAAACTGCTGTGGACTGAAAACGTTTTCTAAAAACTGAGTTACAGTTTCACCTCCACTGCACCGACACCAGAGACTCCTTCCTTAAATATTAAAGAAACACTGTTCCTTATCGAAAACCACCAAGCTGGAATTAAAATGGATTTTTGGAGTGTTAGGATAATTTGATTTACACAACATGCCTACCACTTTAAAGGTGCAAATTGTTGTTTTATTGTGACACAAACAATAATTAAGATGAAAAAAAAAACAGAAATCTGGAGTGTGCATAGGGATTCACCCCCCAAAAAAAGTCAATACTTTGTAGAGCCACCTTTTGCTACAATTACAGCTGCAAGTCTCTTGGGGTATGTCTCTATTAGCTTAGCACATCTAGCCACTGGGATTTTTGCCCATTCCTCAAGGCAAAACTGCTCCAACTCTTTCAAGTTAGATGGGTTGTGTTGGTGTACAGCAATCTTCAAGTTATGCAACAGATTCTCAATTAGATTGAGGTCTGGGCTTTGATTAGGCCATTCCAAGACATTTAAATGTTTCCCTTTAAACCACTCCAGTGTAGCTTTAGCAGTATGTTTAGGGTCATTGTCCTGCTGGAACGTGAACCTTCGTCCCAGTCTCAAACCTCTGGCTGACTCAAACAGGTTTTCCTCCAGAATTGCCCTGTATTTAGTGCCATCCATCTTTCCTTCATTCCTGACCAGCTTTCCTGCCCCTGCAGATGAAAAACATCACCACAGCATGATGCTGCCACCACCATGCTTCACTGTAGGAATGGTGTTCTCAGGGTGTTGGGTTTGCACCACACATGGCATTTCCCATGATGGCCAAAGAGATCAATTTTTGTCTCATTTGACCAGAGAATCTTCTTCCCTGTGTTTGGGGAGTCTGCCACATGCTGTTGGGCAAACTCCAAACGTGATTTCTTAAGCAATGGCTTTTTTTTGGCCACTCTTCCATAAAGCCCCGCCCCCTCTGTGGAGTGTACGGCTTAAAGTGGTCCTATGGGCAGATACTCCCATCTCCGCTGTGGATCTTTGCAGCTCCTTCAGTGTTATCTTTGGTGTCTTTGTTGCATCTCTGATTAATGCCCTCCTTGCCCGGTCTGTGAGTTTTGGTGGGCGGGGCCTTCTCTTGTCAGGTTTGTAGTGGTGCCATACTCTTTCCATTTTGCTATAATGGATTTAATGGTGCTCTGTGGGATAATCAAAGTTTGGGATATTGTTTATAACCCAACCCTGATCTATACTTCTCCACAACTTTGTCTCTGACCTGTTTGGAGGCTCCTTGGTTTTCATGTTGCTTGATTAGTACTGTTGCAGAGTCAGGGTCCTTCCAGAACATGTTGATTTATAGACATCATGTGACAGATCATGTGACACTTTGATTGGATCTTAATCAACTAATTATGTGACTTATGAAGTGAATCGGTTGGACTAGCTCTTATTTAGGGGTTTCATATTAAAGGGGGTAAATACTTATGCACACTCCAGATTTCTGTTTTTTTTTCATCTTAATTATTGTTTGTGTCACAATAAAAAAAAAAAACAATGTGCACCTTTAAAATGGTAGGCATGTTGTGTAAATCAAATGGTGCTAACCCTCCAAAAATCCATTTTAATTCCAGCTTGTAATGCAACAAAACAGGACAAACACCAAGGGGGATGAATACTTTTGCAAGGCACTGTATCTATCTATAAAAACCTATCTATCATTTATGTCCTGTTATGGATGCTCTACATTTGTTTTAATCAATATTTTTATTTATTAGATGTTTATTTATTATTAATAGTTTATTCCTACTAGAGCACTTTTAAAAACAATGAAATAAATTTTTATAAATTTAAATTTTATCCAAATTAACCAATGAATCATTTAATGCATTTACAACTCAGTGCCTGGTTTAACCCGTCCAACACTTTTCTGTCAATATTCTGTTTTATTTCAGTCTTTAAAAATATTTTACAAAAAAAAAAGGAAGCAATTTTGCTCCTGAACATTTCACAGTGATTAAATATAAATAAACATCAGTCAAAAGTAATATACAGTATTTACGAGTGTGTGGAAATAAAGTGAAGTCCGCAGAGCTGTGTTGCGAGTGAGAGCTGGTGTGTTTCAGGCACTGCGTTAAATCCGAGCTGCAGCATCTCTCCACAGGGAAAAAAGCGCAGAGGGCAGATTAGACGGATTGATTTGATTACTCTGAGAGGATGAGAGGGCTTTTTGGCGAACAGACGGACTTCAGAGCATCGCCGCTTCCCCACAGAGAAGAGCCATCAAGGTAGAACACACGCTACAATTATTAGATTAGGCCTTCGTACAACACACACACACATATCACACACTTCAGTGTGAACGATGGCTGGAGTGTACAATGCGCCTTAAAAAATAAGAATTAGTTATAAATTTAGCTTTACTTTAAATATTGGTCAAAAATAAATCGAATGTAGCAGAAAATCACTCGTCAGTCTTTTTTTTTTTGTTATTGCATTGGAAGCAAATGTAGCTCACACGTAGTGGACATATATTTCATATTTACAAAATCTTTTCTGCCTTAAGTCACATCCAGGTCACCGGTGGAACTTACTGTTGTGTATAAACACACGAGACTTCACTGTGTCTCTGAAATCCAGAACATTATTTTGATGTTTATTTAACGTCCATGGATGGAGTCTCCAATGTCAGGACAGAGGAGTTTACACGGTGTGGTTTTGGGCTGTCGTTTTTTTATGCTGCTTTTCTTGCTTTATTAACTTCAAGAGGAAAAAAAAAGAATGAAAAAAGAGCCTGTTGAGGAATCGAGTCTTGGGGAAGCCATGACCTAATGGTTAGAGAAGCAGCTTCAGAACCAAAACGGTGCTGGTTTGATTCCCTGGACCAGCAGGAAGGGCTGAAGCGCCCTTGAGCAAGGTGCCGAACCCCCAACTGCTCCCAGGCTGCTCTGGGTGTGTTGTATGTCACTGTGGAGTAGACATGAGTGTCTGATAAATCTTGCTTCATGGGCTTTCCATAACATTAAATGCAACAATAAATGGATAAAAAGTACACTTAGTGAACATCAATTTTTGTAACCATTGATGAAATGCTGTGATAGATGAGGAATAAAACACTTTAAGATGTGCTATTATGGAAAAATAATCAGTTTTTTTTTTGGGGGGGGGGGTGTTTAACACAAGTCACTCCACCACCATGATGTCGATTATTTTCCTTTAACAGCAGGCTGATTCAGGGCGGCACGGTGGTGTAGTGGTTAGTGCTGTCGCTTCACAGCAAGAAGGTCTGGGTTCGAGCCCCGTGGCCGGCGAGGGCCTTTCTGTGTGGAGTTTGCATGTTCTCCCCGTGTCCGCGTGGGTTTCCTCCGGGTGCTCCGGTTTCCCCCACAGTCCAAAGACATGCAGGTTAGGTTAACTGGTGACTCTAAATTGACCGTAGGTGTGAATGTGAGTGTGAATGGTTGTCTGTGTCTATGTGTCAGCCCTGTGATGACCTGGCGACTTGTCCAGGGTGTACCCCGCCTTTCGCCCGTAGTCAGCTGGGATAGGCTCCAGCTTGCCTGCGACCCTGTAGGACAGGATAAAGCGGCTAGAGATAATTAGATGAGAATGAGCAGGCTGATTCAATTAATGACTGATTCTTAGTGTTATTTTAAATTTTATTTATTGTTTGACAAAAGAAACCAACAATTGTTTGGTATAATTGTAGATAATTAATATACAAGGGAAATTAATTAATCAATAAATCAATTAGTTAATGTTTCTATACTGGTTGAATGAAGCTAATTAGTAATTGTGTTATTACTATGTAATAACTATGAATAGCGGTTAAATGCCACGTCCACGTTTTCAGTCAATAATAAAGGGGAAGTAAGAGTCCTAGTAGGGAAGAGATACAAATTAGCAGGAACTCAGGACCAATCCCAACTTTAATCCGAGCACACGAGGGTTTTTACACACACGACTTCACACACGCTACTTGTGAGTCACATCAAAGTAGATCGATGAAACGGTGTTTGCGATATTAAATATTTAAATAATATTGGCTGGAATTGAGTGGTATATCAGATATATTCCATTCAGCTAGCATGATACTGAATGAGTCAAAGACGAGTAGCTGAATGGAATGTCTCTGATAGACTGTGAAAAAACAGCCAATATTATTATTATTATATACTTATAATAATAATAATAATAATAATAATAATAATAATAATAATAATAATAATATACAAGCTCTATCCAGGTTGACAGTTCAAGTTCACACTTACTTTTGGTCGTAGTTAATTGTTCCATTGCAGTTGTTCAAAACAAAAGGGCTTTGCTGAGTGAAGTCCTCTTGTAAAAGTCTCTGTCACTTTTCCTCACCTCCAAGTAGAACTTTGACAATATTACTGCTATTGCTGTCTTTTCCAGTTTTTCGATGTCCATTGGTATGTTTTTCTCTTGTAAATATGCGGGAAGAATATCCAGTGAAGTTTTGGTAGCCTTTCAGGTGTTCAGCGCGTCTTTCCCTTTAAATCTTCCACCTTTAATGAAGCAACTCTGGTGGCCATTTTTGTGTACAAATTGTCACAGTCGCTCACTAGTGCAGAAGATTTACATCTCTGATGTGTCTCTCTTCCAGTTTTTCGATGTCCATTGGTATGTTTTTCTCTTGTAAATATTCATGAAGAATATCTAATGAAGTTTTGGTAGCCTTTCGGGTGTTCAACGCGTCTTTAGTTTCAGTTTTCAGTTTATTTCGTGCTTAATCCAAGCACTGAATTAACCCTGTCTTCTCTCTCTCTCCTGGTGGACAAAGAAATGATTGTGCGCATGCGCAACAGAACATTTTTGTCATTGGATCTTCGCATGAGCTCCGAAGTGTGACGTTATGTTGTCTTGACAACGTGCAATATTATAACAATATTGCACACTCATTCTCCATTGGGGAGAGTGGCGTAATACATGGAGGATAAGCGATATGATAACAATATTGCATGCCATCAATAAGCCCACTAGACGGGAATAGAACACATTTTTATTCCATGGAAAAAGTGGCCTGTTTGTATAATAATTAATTATATAGCAGCGTAAAATGAACACATTGCATGCAGCTCGTTCATGTATCGGAGTTTAACAGAACTGAAGCATGGGGATCAGACACAACGCTCTGCTTTCTCAAGACCCGAGTAACATCAGGTCTTCAGAGAAAAAGAGAGAGAGAAGAAAAGAGAAGGAGCATAAGGTAGGGTCCAGGCTTAGGAGTGTGCTTTTCAATAGCTCCTCTTTCTCTCTCTCACACACCACACACACACAAACAAACACTCTACATGGACCCTGATGGCGAGAGCAGGAACAGAGGGTCGTATCAGAGCCCAATAATCTCCAAACAAAAGGCAAAAAGCCTGGTGGAGTTAAGAGTGTGTGATAGGTATGATCACCCACTGTTCGCTCGTTCCAAAAAAACATCCCCCACTCTCATCTGCACTCATCTTCCAGTGGCTGATCCTAATGACACTGCGGCATCTCTTCTGAACGGCGCTGTCCAGGAGGGCTTCATTCACATCCTGAGCTTCCGGTTTGTGTGTTTCAGCAGCTCATGGAATGGAAGGTTTTCTTCCTCGCACAAAGCACACTTGTTGATCTCTTTATGCAACGGTGATTAGACCTGAGGCTTTTTCATGAGAAATATGATTGTGTGGGTGAAGACAAGGGGGTGAGGGTGGGGGTAGTAGCTGAACTCCCTGCTGGGTGACTCACTTTCTTATCTGCTGTGGAGGAAAAGGAGGGAGGGCAGATTTCAAAAAGAGAGCTGAAAGAAGAACTCATCGACCTGAGGTGAAAAGAAGGAGATATTCTCATTTACACGGCTTTATGTGATGAGCAGCACGACACCGGCCTCCACATAATGACCAAGAGACCTACAGCTACTCACTACACAAAGTGTGTGTGTGTGGGGGGGGGGGGGAGCAATGGATGGATGGTGAACTGCAATGATAGATGGTTGAATGTGTGTCTTATATAATTGGAGCTGGGATGAATATTTAAGTGTTTGAATTTGTGGATGGATGAATGGATGGATGGATGGATGGATGGATGGATAAATGGTAAACTGCAATGATAGATGGTTGAATGTGTGTCATATTATTGGAGACTGGATGGATATTCAAGTGTTTGAATTTGAAGATGGATGGATGGTGAACTGCAATGATAGATTGTTGAATACAGTATGTCTTATGTTATTAGAGA